>NW_026606065.1:34227500-34295000 GCF_029834395.1 Sorex fumeus
CTTCCTTCTCTTTTCTTCTCCTTCCTTTCTTCCTTCCATTCTTCCTTCCTTCCTTCCTTCCTTCCTTCCTCCCTTCCTTTCTTCTTTCTTTCTTTCTCCATTCTTTTCTTCCTTCTCTTTTCTTATCCTTCCTTCCTTCATTCCTTCTTTCTTTCCTTCTCCATTCTTTTCTTCCTTATTTTTTCTTCTCCTTCCTTCCTTCCTTCCTTCCTTCTCCATTCTTTTCTTCCTTCTCTTTTCTTATCCTTCCTTCCTCCTCCCTCCTTCCCTCCCTCCCTCTCTTCCTTCCTTCCTTCCTTCCTTCCTTCCTTCCTTCCTGCTTGCTTTCTTTTTTTCTTTCTTTCTTTCTTTCTTTCTTTCTTTCTTTTCTTTCTTTCTCCATTCTTTTCTTCCTTCACTTTTCTTATTCCTTCCTTCCTTCCTTCCTTCCTTCCTTCCTTCCTTCCTTCCTTCCTTTCTTTCTTTTTTCTTTCTCCATTGTTTTCTTCCTTCTCTTTTCTTTTCCTTCCTTCCTTCCTTCCTTCCTTCCTTCCTTCCTTCCTTCCTTCTCCTTCCTTTTCTTCCTTCTCTTTTCTTCTCCTTCCTTCCTTCTTCCTTCCTCCCTCTCTTCTTTCTTTCTCCGTTCTTTTCTTCCTTCTCTTTTCTCCTTCCTTCCTTCCTTCCTTCCTTCCTTCCTTCCTTTCTTCTTTCTTTCTCCACTCTTTTCTTCCTTCTCTTTTCTTCTCCTTCCTTCCATCCTTCCTTCCTCCCTTCCTTTCTTCTTTCTTTCTCCATTCTTTTCTTCCTTCTCTTTTCTTCTCCTTCCTTCCTCCCTCCCTCCCTCCCTCCCTCCCTCCCTCCCTCCCTCCCTCCCTCCCTCCTTCCCTCTCCTTCCTTCCTTCCTTCCTTCCTTCCTTCCCTCCCTCCCTCCTTCCTTTCTGTTTTTTTTATGTGCCACCTGAGGACCATGATGTTCCGGGGATCGACCTAGAGTCTGCCACATGGAAGGCAAGTGCCTTTTTGTTGTTGTTTGTTTGTTTTATTTTTGGGGATACCCCTGGTGGTGCTCAGGGCTTAATCCTTGCTTTACACACAGCAGTCTCTCTTGGATATGTGCACAAGACCCTATGGAATGCCAAGGATCAAACCCAGGTCAGTCACATTTGAGGCAAGTGCTTTACCTATTTTACTGTCTCTCCAACCCAATAGGGAAAGAGTCTTAACACCTGTACTTTCTCTTTGCCTAGGTATATTTCATATTTGAGGGGTCATTTTGGCTTTGCTTTTGTGATTTGGGCCACCACCAGCAGTACTTGGGGCTTACTTCTGATTTGCTCAGCACTTATTCCTCGAGTTGCTCAGGGGACCATATGTGTGCTGGGGAGCAAAGTTGGGTCAGCTGCATGCAAAGCAAGGGCTCAACCTACTGTAATATCTCTCTAATCCAAGGTCACTAAGGTATGTGACTCAGGCAAAAAATTGTGAATGCCTATCTGAAGAGAGGTATCTAAGTATATGCACATTTTTCCCCCTTTGGATAATGATTTTGTTCCTTTTTGTTGGGGGAACCACAGACAATCGTACTCTTGGGCTACTTCCAGCTTGACTTGGTGCTCAGCTTGCTTCTGATGCTACTGGGAGACCATATAGTACCCAAAGACTGAACGCAGGCTTCAGTATGTGAAGCATGCACTTAGCCTGTTGCACGATCTCTCTGACCCTAATGACTTTTTAATGAGCAATCTCTTCTCTCATTAATGATCTAGAGGACTAAAAATAAAACCTGTAGATGTTTGACTATAAAATTGGTAGGGTTTAATTAGAACTGAGTTATATCCTAAAGGAGTGTAAAGAAAAACAGTCACTAGGGCAGAAATGCAAACTCCTGTTGTTTAAAATCAGGAACTCCTTGGATATGGGTTGATAAAGATTCACTATAGAGAGAAAGTTTTACAATCTGTTAGGTCGAAGTGAAGTTGAAAGAATGCCAGAAATCCAGTCTTAGCAGGTGGAATTTTAAATATTTCTTTTATTGCATCTTTCCAACTTCAAATGGATTTTATTTGATCCTATGGCCAAAGATACTTCGCTTGGCAGTCCAATTGCGGCCACCACACACAGGACACTGTGAAACGTGGCAGTTGACAGTTAAATGAACTTCCTCTGAGACACTAGATTGGGAAGGCACTGATGGAGCTTCTGCATAGGCATAGAGCCTCACTAGCTCTGGGACAAATGACCAACTGCCCGTTTATGCTCACTTAGAATTGTTCAGATGCTGGGGGAATGGGACCTTCCCAGTACTGAATGTGCTAAGTGAAAAGACAACCTGAGACAATAGTTCCATGAAATCATAGAGAATAAGACAGATCCTAAAAAATTCTTGGTTCCCCAAGTTCTCTTTGTACCCTCTGCTTTAGGATGCAGTGTCCTCTTTCTTGCAATAAGCACAAACAAATTTATACTTTCCGTAAATGCATCTCTGTACTTGTTTCTTTGAGAAGACAAAGAACCTAGGAACAGTGGCCCCCAAGGACCTGCAGGCCTTCTTCTCTCTTTTTCCTCACCCAGAAATATATGAATGATGTGAATATAATTGAATGATTCACATCATCACTTGAATGATTCAAGTCTAAGTCATGAATCTTGGACTTGTCTAAGTTTGGCATCCTATAGGACTTTCTATTTTTGTTTCCAGGGTACCACAAACCAAATGAACTTTCAGATATTCAAGTAGGCACATTGATTTTTTCACATAGTGAATCAATCTCTCTGGGCAGTCACTGAAAGAGAGAGTATCCTTAGCACATTCACAAGTAGTACATCACTCTCTCATTCTCATTAATGTTCTTTTTTCTAATTAATTTTAAAAAATTAAATCATCATGAGAGAGACCATTACAATGCTGTTCATAATTGGGTTTCAGTTGTACAATGTTCCAACACCCATCCCTTCACCAGTGTATGTTTCTCACCACCAGTGTCCCCAGTTTCCCTCCCAACAACTCCCTACTCCCTCCAACCCCCTGATCCCCTGACTGCCTCTAGGGCAGCCACCTTTCTTCTCTCTCTCTCTCTCTCTCTCTCTCTCTCTCTCTCTCTCTCTCTCCTTTTTTATTTTATGGTTTGCAATGCAGGTGCTAAGAGATCATTGTGTTTGTTCAGGGCATTCAGTATTTTTACTGGGAAGGTACAGTTTAAGTAGCTTTTCATAGTTGGGTGGCTGCCTTGATGTCACTGTCACTGTCACTGTCCTCCCGTTGATCATCGATTTGCTCGAGCAGGCCCAGTAACGTCTCCATTGGAGATTTTTGTTGTTACTGTGTTTGGCATATCGAATACATCACGGGTAGCTTGCCAGGCTCTTCCGTGGGAGCGAGATATTCTCGGTAGCTTGCCGGGCTCTCCGAGAGGGGCGGAGGAATCGAACTTGGGTCGGCCATGTTGGCTGCCTGCAAGGCAAATGCCCTACCGCTGTGCCTTGGTGTATGTACGTGATTCCTGGGATTTCCAGAATTACAGGGAAGTGTACGTGTATGTGTGTGTGTGTGTGGGAAGGTAGCCTTCCCAATCCTGAGAAAGCTTGGAGATTTCAGTCACAAAACTGGCATACCTGAATTTTCAGCAGATTAATATCTCAGTGAGGTCCATTTGAAGAGGGTGGAGTTTGGCTGAGGGCATGGCAACAATTTTGGATTGTGGGAGCAAGTGGCTGCTGGGGGCTCTGTTTGGGTGGGTGCTGGGCTAACCTGCCCTCCTCCTATGTGCCCAGGTTGTTCAGCCTTGCCCAGTCTGAGATTAGCTGCAGGCTTTGATCTCTTTCAAGATTTATTTATGAATCTCTGAAACAAGGCTGATAAATGAGCTTGTTTGGTTGAGCTGGCGGTGGTTTGTGGCTTTTACTCCCATATACCTTACTTTTTTTTTTCTTCCATATACCTTCTGGTAGTTTAATTTATCTGAAAACTTGGTCCTAATTTGTTGGACTCTGATCAGAGGCATAGTGGTGATTTTGTTGTGTTAGTCAGAAAGCCCGAGGGCACCATCAGGCTGCTGATGCTCTTACCCTGTGGGGACCAAGTTGATCTTCAGGTAATGCTGTGCCCCCTGGGCCCCCAGTGGCGATGGCAGCAGTGGCTCAAGCAGGGACCAGGACTGGGGTCAAGGCTGCTACTTTTGGTGGCTTGGGCAATCTGGGTGGGCCATAGCAGAACCCAACCAGTCCAGCAGAACCTGACCAGGGGCCACATGCACCCACTTTGGTCTCCACATAGTTGGTGTTCAGAGAAGTCCTCCTCCATAATATGCTGTGGATGGTAAGGCTGGTCTGGGGAAGAAATGGTGACAGGGAAGCCCTGCTAGAGACTTGTCACTGGAGCCCATGGCTGGAACTCAGAATGTCCCCCACCAACTCTGGGACCCGTACTCCACAATGGCACCGAGTTGGGCCAGAAGAGCTCTATTCAGTCACTTTAAAACTCTGCCGCTGCCCCTAGCACCAGAAGGCCGAGAGCTGTAGTAGCTCTGCCAGTTGGTGGCCATGCCATGGCCTTCCTCATGAGTTCCACTCTGGACCAGAGTTTCATGGAGGGTGATAGGCTGGTGTTGTCCCCGAGACAGAATATCCAAGGTGCACTCACATTCACTCACACAGAAATTTTTATGACTCCACCGACTATTAAGAACTCCCTCCGTCAGCTCTGCTGCTTGCCTTCGAACATCATATTTACTGATCTTCTTATATTTGTGTTTACACTCGATGATAAGATGGCGTCTGTCTTTCTCTTTCTGGCCACACTCAGCATTGAGAAACTCTCCACTTCCATCCATGTGGGAGCCCATTGCATGATTTTGTTTTTTCCTTGGATCTGAATAGTATTTTATTATGCCATTGTTTCTTTTATTTTTATTTATTTATTTTATTGAATTACCATGAACTACAAAGTTAGTCATGATCAAGTTCCAGGTATATGGTGGTCAACGCTAATCCCTCCAACAACGTCTTCAGTATCCCTCCTGCATCCCCCAATCTGCCTCTATGATAGGCAATTTTATTTCTCTTCCCCCGCCCCCCCCCTGCCCCTTTCCCTTTCAGCACTCTGGTTACCATTCTGTTGCTGATAGGGGATCACACATATCACTTCACCTCCTTTTACCATCCCATCCTCAGTATTCTAGGGTGACTACTTCCCTTCACCATTATTGTATTGTTCCTTTCCCTGACCCATTTCCCCCTTTCCTACCCCACCCATCACAAGTGGCCAGCTTTCTACTGAAGACTGTCTCATGGCTTTCTTTGTCCAATCATCTGTTCTTGAACACGGGTTGTTTTCAGATTTTGGCTGTTGTGAAAAGTGCTCAGCCCTGATCCGAGTAGGCTTGGAGATCTCAGCCCCGGGACCCGTGTGGCTTTGTTCCTCTGCCGGTACCTTCAGGTGTGCGGAGAGTGGTCTCAGCATGGTGGTGGCTGGTTCTGGAGGTCTTCGGCTGCCGGATCCCTGGTCGGGGCGGGGAGGAAAACTCAACCCGCTCCCCTCCAAGGGGCTCCGGCGAGGACAGCCAGGCGTGGGGGCAGGAGACTCTGCCAAATACCAGTAACAATGAAGGGTCTCATTCTCCTAACTCTGAAAGAGCCTTGAATGTGGCACTTTTTTTTTTTTTAAATCTCAGGGCTAGGATGAAGGAGACGTTACTGGGGCCTGCTCGAGGCAATCGACGAATAACAGGATGGTTGTGATTGTGATTGTGATTGTGAACTGTGCTGCAATGAACATAGGAGCACAGATGTCTTTTCTGAATAACGTGTTTGGGACCTTGGGGTAGACATCAAGAAGTGAAACTACTGGTCACCCAAAAGATTATTTCTTAGTGTTTAGAGAGGTGTCCATATTGTTTTCCAAAAGGATTGAATCAGTTAACATTCTTACCAGCTGTGGATAAGGGTTCCTTGTTCCCCACATCAGGTTTATTTAGTTCTTTTTGATATGTACCAGTCTCACAGGTATGAGGTGATATTTCACTGTTGCACCCATAAAATCCTACTAGTAGCAGTGTTGTAAATCAGTGCTTAATTTTTTTTTAAAGTTGCCTGACCAGTTGTCAATTATCTTTACCTAAGTGTGTGTCTCCAGTTGTAGATTTGACCTCAATGATTCCATCTTCAACAGTAAAGATCAATACAACCAAAGTTCCACCTCCTAGGTGAAGCTCAGTATATTTCTTTCACCAACCACCTTTTCTGTCCAAACCACAAGCAATAGTCACCTTATACTTGCAGATTTATGGTTTTTTTTTTTTTGCTAAAAAGATGGGGTGTTACCATTATGCAAAGCTTAACAAATTATATTAGTATTATTTTAAAATAATGTGCAGTGATGGTGGTGAAATATGGTACTTCCAGCATAATTGCTTATCTTATGCTGAATGTCATCAAAGGAAGTGGGTATCATGAAAACAATATCAGTGACAGTCTTCCCAGTGCTCCTACAAGTCACTTTATCTTTGTGATAACCCTGGAGTGACACTTTTGATCTCTGCCTTTTATTCTACTTCAATTATGGGGCTGCCTAAATCATTCACCCCCACAGTTGGCCATTGCATCCTATGAATGACAGTATCATAAAATCTATGTCTAATCTGGCATTTGGCATAAAAGACTTGAATTGGATTCTTGGCAATATTACCAGTCAATTCTCAAGTATCATAAAGGTGATATAGCTTGGGGTGGGTTGGTGTCCCTGATCATTATCAGTTTTTTTTTTTTGGCTAGAATACACCCACACAAGTGTAGGTGGTACTAAGATCAATGCCAATCACATGTCTTTTAGATGTGGTTGTTTGAGTGTTGGTTCAACTCGCAGAAGAAAACAACAAGCTTTTGAATTGATCCTATATTCAATGAGGACTTTTACATTTTTCATTTTTCAGTTACTATTGTGGATGCCACACTTGGTGTTGTGGTTAGTTCTTTAGACTAGTTCAGGGCATGCAGTTCTAGAGGAAGTCTGGCCTCACCAGTTGTGCCATATTCCCAGACCCTAAGCTTTTGTTTTGATGGGTGGGTGGGGTGAGGGTGTTGGATTATAGTTCTAAACATTTTAGGTTTAACATTGGTTCGTCCTTGTCGCAAGGAGTTTAGGTTTATTGGGTTACACCCATCACAGTGTTCCTGAGGCACTCCCATTACTCTGTGTCTATCTTTAACTTCTCTGTTCTCTGCTTCCCCTGTCTGTTAATCACCTATATCCCCAAATCAGACCCTGTAACTTGTAAGGTGAGATTCTTCTAAGGACTTTAAATTTTGTATTTGTAAGTGAAATATTGCTTTTCTCTTTCCCTTACATCATTTGCATAGTTTACTTTGGAACAATGTCCTTTTTGTATAGACAGAGGAAGACAGTTAATACTATGCCTCTGTAATTTGGGAGTTAATTGATGCTGAATAGTATTTACTCCTGGGCGTCTGTCATATTTACTTGACTTAAGCCTCACTGGCCCTTAGTTCCGAACACCTCAAAAGGAGAGTGGAACAAAGGAACTTGGATGGGCTCAGGTCAAGCTGTACGCTGCTCTGGCATTAAAATGGGACAGACCAAGCACCATACAACTTAATAATAAGTTAGGAGCACAGTCATGGACAAATTCTGTCATGATCCAAAGAGAAACAACTGTATAAGGATCCTACTGGGTTTAGGAAGGACTAATCTGGCCTGAGAACTGTAATCTGGGACCTATAGTGAGATGTCCCCAGGAGAGCCACCATTTAAGCTTAACATATCTTTTATTGTATCCATACAAAATGACTAATATTATTAATAAGTAGAATTAAAATGATTATTAATCATCTAAGGAAAGGAGAAATGCACCCCTAGATGCATTATACCCTCAGGCAGATTGCCTTGCAGGATGAGAATTTGTCCTAGAAGAGTTCTCCTGAGGGAAGAACTTTACATCTGTTGACTGTACAACCACATCTATGTGTAACTGCTACCCCAAAATGTAATAATTTATAACTAAAGCTGGGAGAGTGGGCATGGGGAGGAGGAATATGGGAGTGAGTGAGAAGGGAAGGAGGCAGAGGGGTACTAGAACGGAATAAACTGCAACTCATCACCAACTAGCATGGCCCTTGTTTCTCCCTTTGTTCACCCATTGCCATCGGCCATCTGGGGTGAAGGAAACGGCTCCAAACCACCGAACGCACTCAGTGAGCGCATCACTTTATTATTGAACACACAGGGGGTGTTTGGGCCACACCCAGTGGTGCTCAATGGCTTATTCCTGGCTCTGTGCTAAGGGATCAGTCCTGAGAAGTGATTAGGGAACATATGCAGTGCTGGGATCAAACCAGGTCAGATACATGCAAGGCAAGTGCCTTAACCCCTGCACTGTCTCTCTACCCTAATACCAAACTTTTAAATTTGAAATAAATTTAGACTTGCAGGAATGTTGTGAAAGACTTCTCCTGTCCTGTCATCCATTATGTTGCTATAGCAAACTTTAGTAAACTTACCCCTATTTCACTTTCTTGCACAACCATAGTATAATGATCAAAGTCAGGAAAATAAAATTGGTGCAATGATATTATCTAAAGCTCTTATTTGAATTTTACCAGTGTTCCCTCTAATCCTTCTTAATCCTTTTCTGATCCCATTTAATGGGATGGCATTTAATTTCTTTTTTGTTGTTTATTTGGGCCACACCTGGCAGTGCTCAAGGATGGTTTTCTGGCTCTGCATTTAGGGATCACTTCTGGCCATGCTCGGGGGACCATATAGATGCCAGGGATTGAACCCGAGTCAGCAAAACAAATGTCCTACCCACTGTACTATCTCTCCAGCCTTGGCAAGTAGTTGTTGTATTTTTTTTAACTGGCTTGTGACAGTCCTGTCTTTATTTGCCTCCCATTACTCTGTCATTTTTGGAGAATTCTATTTACTCTGCTTATTTTCCAGCTAAAGAAAGCAAGATTGGGGCTGGAGCGATAGTACAGTGGATAGGGTGTTTGCCTTGCATGCAGTCAACCTGGGTTCAATTCCTGGGTTTAATTTTTCAATTCCAGCATCCCATATGGTACCCTGAGCACGACCAGGAGTACTTTCTGAGTGCAAAGTCAGGAATTGCTGTGCATCATCGGGTGTGACCCAAAAAGAAAAAAAAAAAAAAGAAAGCAAGATCCAGAAAGTACTATACAGGAGGCTAATAGAAAAACTTTCAAAGTACATCTGTTTAATTTTTCACTAATAGGTTGATGTCAGAAATTTTGGGCAGAAATATCACTAAGGATACCTTTCCCAGTGCTTGATATCAGGAGGAGGTAAATGATATTTGTATATTGTCTTATTATTGATGATATTAAATTTGATCACTTAATTAAGAAATCATAAAGGTTTTATCCCCAGCTGTTTTCCTTTTGCAATTAATAAAGATCTTCAATATGTTCATTATCTAATTATTTAGTATGTGAAAACACTATTTTATCATGAAATCATAATAGTTACAGCAGAATTTGTTTAATGGGTATTTTTTATCTGAATATTTTATTTGTGTTTTTGGTTTTTGGGTCACAATTTCGGTCCTCAGTGCAAACTCCTGGCTCTGGAATTAGGGGTTACTCCTGGTGAAACTCAAGGGAACATATGAGGTGCAGGGATTGAACCTGGTTGGCTGCAATCAAGGCAAGCATCTCCCTGATATTCTCTCTAGCCTCTGTATTGTTTCTTCTATTTTCATTAATAACATTCTGCTGTCCCTTATATTATACTTATTTATTTATGCAATTGGGCTGGAGTGATAGCACAGCGGGTAAGGTGTTTGACTTGCATGCGGCCCACCCAGGTTTGATTCCTCCATCCCTCTCAGAGAGCCCAGCAAGCTACCGAGAGCATCCCACCCACAATGCAGAGCCTGGCAAGCTCCCTGTGGTGTATTCGATATGCCAAAAACAGTAACAACAAGTCTCACAATGGAGATGTTACTGGTGCCTGCTTGGGCATATTGATGAACAACAGGAGGACAGTGCTACAGTGCAGTGCTTTTTATTCAATTATTTATATTTCTTATTTACATTTATATCAGCATGGACTCATGCATTGTTCTGTGGATTATAATGCATAACTATAACTACTTATATTTTATCTTGCTTATTATAGATTAGCCATTGGAGGCTCCTTCCAATTGGCTTCTGTGCTCTTTTAACGTATCCCAATATTTTTGGAACATTTTCTTACTTTCTGGCACTATAAAAATAGCCTGAAAAGGCTCTTTTTTGGTTTAAGTGTGCAACCCTGTAATCAATGTTTTCCCTATGATTCCTACTTTATTTTCATATAAAATGGCATTTAGAAACTGAGATCTGGATATTAGGTGTACAAATGGAGTTTTAATTTTAATAATAATTAAAAAATAAGTACCAGAGAATAGGAAAAAAAGATGGTTATTGGTGTTTAGGTTCAGGGGTACCAGGTAACAAACGATTTTTCATTTTCTTTTCTTTTTGAAAATTTTTTAGTTACCATGGGTTACAAAGTTATTCACAATTTGGCATACAATATTCCAACACCAATCCTTTTACCAGTGTCCACTTCCCTTTACCAATTCCTCCCTTACATCCCCGCCTCCGCCCCCCCCCCCCGCCCCTTCCCCTCCTCCCCAGCCCTGCCACGAGTTTGCCTCTATGACAGGTACTTTTTAATTTTTTTTCGTAATTTTGGGATTGTGATTTACGGTACTGTTACTGATAAAGTTTCATGCTTGATACTTTACAGTCTTCAGCACCCCCTTTTCCCCCCTCAGTTAAACATTTATTTTTTTCCCACTGTTGTAGTGTTTTCTTCCCTCTCCTATACCCCCCACCCCCATGCTTCCTACTGAAGATACTGAAGACCAGCTGTTTCTATTGTCTTTGGGTATTTGTTATTCCCTACTATTTTTTATTTATATCCTCTGTGTGTGTGTGTGAAGAGAGAGAGAGAGAGGGAGAGAGAGAGAGAGATATTATTCTGTATTGGTCTCTTCCCTCTAATTTTTCTCAGCATGATAATCTCCAGATCCATCCACATATCAGCAAATTTAACAATTTTATATTTTTTTTAGATGAGTAATATTCCATTGTGTAGATTACCATAGTTTCTTTATCTGTTCTTAAGTACTTGATTTTTTTTTCCAGATTTTGGCTATTGTGGATATCTGCAACCAACATAGGATTGCAAATGTCTTTTCTTCATTGTATTTTTGGGCCCTTGAGGAATATTCCAAGAAGGGAGTTCTTGGATCAAATGTAAGCTAGATTTCTAGATTTTTTTTGAAGAATGTCTGTATTGTTTTCCAGAAAGGCTGGACCAGTTGACCAGTAGTGAATGAGAATCCCTTTGCCCCTGCTATCACATCAGCGGTGGTGGTTTTTGTTCTGTTTGGATGTGTGCCAGTCTCTGTGGTGTGAGAAAAACTTTGTTGTTTTGATTTGATCTTCCCTGATCATTAGTGATGAGAGCATTTTTAAAAGTTGCCTTTTGGCCATTGTATGTCTTCTTTGAGGAAGTTTATGTTCATCTTGTCTCACAACTTTTGATGGAGTTGGAATTTTTTTTTTTGTATAATCCTACCAGTGCTTTGCATATCTTGGATGAGTGGTGGGCAAATATTTTTTCCAACTCTCTGGGCATCTTTGTATTTTGGTCACTGTTTCTTTAGAAACAGTGTAGAAAGCTCTTAATTTAATGTAGTCCCTTTTGTTTATCTTTGTTTTTGTTTGCTTGGTCAGAGGTATTGAGTCTTTAGGGTTTTTTTTTTTTTGTCATGGGGATGAAAAAAAAGATGATAGGCATTGCTCTCACTAATTTCAAATTGTGTTATAAAGCTGTAGTAATTAAAGCAGCATGTCAGTTGAATAAGAACAGATTCTCAGATCAATGGATAGAGTTGAAAATCTTTAGTTTCAATGTCATGGAGAGTTCTGCCTACGTTTTCTCTCCTCTGTACCTTATGGGTTCAGGTTTAATATCAAGGTTTTTAATCCATTTTGATTTGACTTTTGTGCAAATATTAGAAAGGGTCTGAGTTCATTTTTTTTTTGCATATGGACAGCCAATTTTCTCAGCACCACCTGTTGAAGAGTTTTTTCTTGCTTTATTTCATCCCTCCCCCTTTTGTTGAAGATCAGCTGACCATATACCTCCTCACGATCTGTCTTCAGATTTTCAACTCTGTTCCACTGATCTGAAAGCATGTTCTTATTCCATTGACATGCTGTTTTAATTACTACAATTTTGTAGTACAGTTTGAAATTGGGGAGAGCAGTGCCTACCATCTTAATTTTCCCTAGGATTGCTTTGGCTATTTGGGAGGTGGAGGGTTGTAATTTCATATGAGTTTCAGGAGAGCTTGATTTATTTAAATTTGTGTGTTCTATTTTTTCTTTCTTTTCTTTTTGGTCACATCCTGGTGGTGCCCAGGTCTTACTCTTGGCTCTATATTTAGGAATCACTCCTGGCAGACTCAGGGACTATATGGGATGCTGGGGATTGAACACAGATTGGGCATGTACAAGGCAAGCTCCCTAAGTGGATGTTTATGGCCCATAATCTATGTGTTTTCTTGATGCCAAGTGTATTTGTTAGCTACTGCTGTGTAATAAATCACTCCAAAATTTAACAGCTATTACCTCCCATTTATTATCTCACAATTCCTGGGGACCAGGGAATCTAAGCCTGACTCTTTATTTCTGACTAAGATATGTATTTTTTGCTGTAAGGTCCAACTAATAATGGTTTAATTTCAAGGTTGTTTTAGCAAAGTCTGATTCCTTGGAGACTGTAGGATTAAGGGCCTTAATTTCTTGTCAGAAATTGGCCACCCTCAATTTTGTGACATTTACTTGCTTGGCCAATGGCATGACATCTTTGAAGATACCATTAGCTTCAATGTCATGGAGGGTTTTGCCAAATTTTTCTTCAATGTACCTTATGGATTCCGGTCTGATGTTGAAGTCTTTAATCCACTTTGATCTTACTTTTGTACATGGTGTTAGGCAGAGATCTGAGCCCAGTTTTTTGCATGTAACTGTCCAGTTTTGCCAGCACAATTTGTTAAAGAGACTTTCCTTGCTCCACTTCACTTTTCTTGCCCCCTTATCAAAGATTAGATGATCGTATGCTTGGGGGGGAGATGTAAGTATATTCAACCCTGTTCCATTGGTCTACAGCGCTGCATTTGTTCCAGTACCATGCTGTTTTAATTATTACTGCTTTGTAGTAGAATTTGAAGTTAGGGAGGTTGATTCCTCCCATTTTCTTTTTCCCAAGAATTGCTTTAGCTATTCGTGGGGGCTTATTGTTCCATATAAATTTCAGGAGTGTTTGCTTCATTTCTTTGAAGAATGTCATGGGGATGCACTGCCACAGAGGCAGGATGGGATGGGGGGATGGGGGTGGGAGGAAAACTGGGATCCGTGGTGGTGGGAAATGAGCACTGGTGGAGGGTTGGGTATTTGATCATTGTATAATTGAAACTCAAGCACAAAAATTTGTAAGTCTACAACTGTACCTCATGGTGTCTCACTAATAAAAAAATTATGACATTTATATGACAAGCTTTTCAACAAGGCAATTTGCTTCATCAAACTGTTCAGCTATAGCGTAAGTTTACTAGCCAGTTGGAAATCATAACCCTTTGGTTTTTGTTTTATTTTGGGGTCATTGGTGGTGTTCAGGTGCTATTCCTTGCTTTGTGCTCAGAGATGACTCCTGATAGATCTTAGGGGACCATGTAGTGCCAGGGATCAAACCTGGACTTCCAATATATAAAGCACGTCCTCAGCCTGTTATCTCTCTGGCTTCAGAAATCATAATCTTTTATATCCAAATGACAAAGTGGCATCTCATATTTTTCTTTATCAGAGTCTCTTCTTTCTACTTGGTGTGATTATTTTCCAACATATTACCTAGAACCACTCTTGATATTCTCCCTTCCTTCTTCCAGGAATAAATAGAATGACATTCTAACATGGTAATGCCAAGCATAGCCATATAACTTACATTCTAGAATACTTAGGTTTGCTTTTCTGAAATGTAGCTTGTATAAATGCAAGTTAAGTCAAAAGTAAGCTCTAAATTGAACAAAATAATGTTGGATACTGGGAAATTAGTAGACAATTTTAAAACTCATCACATTGGGAAAGAAAACTATGACATCTAATCTTGAAGTGCTTTTTAATAAGAAATCACAATTAAAAATTTTTTTCAGCTTGAGACAAGTGATTTATAGTACTGTTAATATTAGGGTGTCATGCATACAGTGTTTCAGACCACATCCTCTACCAGAGTGTTTGTTTCCTCCCCCCGGTGTAGAAGCATAGTTTTAAAGCTAAAATATTAGAGTGGGTTGGTGATAAAGTTCACTGGTAGAGTGCTTGTTCTGCCTGTGTGACAGCCTGGGATTGGTCCATTGCAGCAACAACAATAACAACATCAATAGGAACAGAAGAAACCTTAGAATATTTCAGACCCATACTCCAACTATGTTTGCTTTTCAGACAAACTAAGACCTAGAATGAGAATGGTAAAATTTGCATGTCAAGAACCCTACACCAGGAATTCAAACCATCTTTCCCTAAGATTAAACTGGAATCCACAGGATAGATAACAAGAGTATTTCTATAACAAAGGGGCCCTTCCTCCCTCCCTCCCTCCCTCCCTCCCTCCCTCCCTTCCTTCCTTCCTTCCTTCCTTCCTTCCTTCCTCTTTTGGGCTATACCCGATGGTGCTCAGGAACTATAACTGGCTCTGTGTTCAGGGGATGATATGTGATACTGGAGATTCGAACCAGGGTTTCCCCTACTGGAATTTTATTCAAGGCAAGTGCCATAATTAACTCCTGTGCTATCTTTCTGGTCCCCATTCATTCTTGAAACATTTTTCTAACCCTTTTGGTTTCCTTGGCTTTCATTTTCACTCCTGGAACCTAATCGCACCCATTCTGCTCCTGAAAATAATGGAGAACACACAGATGAATCACCTGTCAGCTTCGTTCTGATGGAACATAGAAACCACGAATGCATGAACACATGGTTCCATGAGAAAAAGGTGTCAGGGAGCAATGTCAGTGCAACACACACCAAAGCAGCATCACTTGGACAGGCCACCCACCTGTGCTGTGTTTGAAATCCTTGGTTGTAG
This sequence comes from Sorex fumeus, assembly GCF_029834395.1. Lineage (NCBI taxonomy): Eukaryota > Metazoa > Chordata > Mammalia > Eulipotyphla > Soricidae > Sorex > Sorex fumeus. The sequence goes on from NW_026606065.1 coordinate 34,242,652, forward strand.
TTTTTACAGTAGTGCTTCTGGGATTTCTGAGTGGGACAATGCTGGCTCCTGTACATTGAATTTCAGCAGCAAGAACCCCCTTGAACCAAGACAAGTGCTCCTGTGTCGACAAGAGTATGTGCTGTGTTGGTCAGCGTTCTCTGCTCTAACTCACAGACAAGAATTCAAGGAGCAAGACTCATTAAAGAGAAACAAACAGAAGCAGAAAGGTGCTTTCCAAGGATTTCTGAAGCAAAGGGATTAAGTGTAAATTTGTAGAAGGTTTTCTTTACTTTTTTTGTTATATTTATTTATTGAATCACTGTGGGAAAACTTACAAAGCTTTCAAGATTAAGTCTTGGTCATACAATGATCAAACACCTTTCCTTTCACCAGTACTTATTTTTCACCACCAAGAACCCCAATATACCTTCTTCCCACCCCTCCCAATGCCTGTGAGGCAGATGATTTCTACTTAACTCTCTCTCTACTTTGATGACATTCATTATTTCGACAACAGATGCATCATTATTGTTTAGAGTTTCCCCCAACAATCGGAACTGCTGAAAAGACATTGTGAAATAATTTGTTTTCTATAGCTGGTTATGAGAACTATATGATGTGATAGCGGCTGCAATAGTGGCCACACGATTTGGGATTTCTGATATTTTACTAGGTAAGTTTGGAAGGATTTCTTCCAAGAGTCAGATAATTACGAGATTGGTTTCTGTGCGTCTGATGTTATGGCCATGCCAGAGAGCCGCTCGTGAGGGGCAACTCGTGACCTCGGTAGGGTGTGAAGGATGAGTCGGTACCATCACCCTTCCCATGACACTGCAGTTGTTCCATCACTGCCGGCTCATACCTGGCTTTCCAATAAGCTCTGAGGCAGCGGCCACCTTGCTGCAGGGTGGGAGGGGGGGTAGAGGGGGGAAGGCGGAAGAGAGCGATACCCTTCCCCTCCAGGGGAGGCATGGCTCTGTAGTTTAACACATAGTCCATTCACTTTTCTGCTGCAAGCTGCCGGGCTCTGGATTAAGTTCTTTTGCCTCTGGAGCCATGGCTGTGCTAGAGAGCCACTCGTGGGGGGCAACGCGTGACCTCGGTAGGGCGTGGAGGACGAGAAATTTGGAGAATCTTTGACTGAAGATTAATCATATTTGCTCAGTAGGAGCATCATGTTCTATGAAAATAGCAAAGACAGTAGTGTTTTTTCTCTTTTTATTTGATATTTGAGTCACACTCAGCTAGGCTCAGGAATTCCTCTTGGCTCTGTGCTCGGGGAAACTGGCAGGGCTCGGAACCATATGTGGTGCTGGATATTGAACCTGGGTTGGCCGTATGCGAGGCAAGCATCTTACCCATTGTACTATTTCTTGGGTCTCTGCATTTCATTTCTGCATGTAAATGTTATCCTGTGGCATAAATGCATGGTTTGAGGAGCTTTATCTGTGGATTTGTCTACACAGTGTTAATTATAGGATGAACAGACCATCTACCAAGTCCCTCCTGTGAAGCTGGTATTTCTATGTTCTCTTCCTGATGGATAAGTAGGAGACTGGGGTATAACACGGTTCCCCAATCCCTGATCACCATATGGCCCTCATTAACCCAACCTCGGGGACTGGAACTCACTCCGAGATTCCCTCCAGTGAACAAGAGGCTTACGGTCCTGTCTTCTGGCAGTTCTTTATCCTGCAGTTCTCTCTTAGTCTTGCACTGTGTAATCCCAGGCATGGATCCTCTCCCCTGCAAGTGCTCTACCATTGAGCCACACTGCCAGCCCCTGGAGGTGCTCAGGGGCTACTTCCTGCTCTGTGCTTGGGAGGCACTTCGAGAGGTTCTCAGTGGGACCATGCAGTGCCAGTATGCGCTCCAGCCCTTGAGTCATCTCCTTACTTCCAGCCTGAAAACTGTAGAGCAGGTATGTTATGGTTCTCCAGAGAAATAAAAGCAACAGACTTCTTCCTTCTCTCCTTTCTCCCCGCTCCCCTTTATGGATTTTTAAGGATTGGATCATATATTCTGGGGATTGGCAAGTTCAAAATGTGTAGCTGATCCAACAGGTAGGAGTTTGAGAAAAGAGCTGATATTCTTGCAATCAGCTAGCATTTCATTTCTGAATGTAAATTTTATCCTGTAGGGTAAATACATGGTAAATACTGGCAGAATCTGTTCAGGGTTTTGGTGGAGTGTGTGTGTGTGTGTGTGTGTGTGTGTAGCAGTGGGGCAGCAAAGCAGGGAGCCAGTCTTTCTTCAATGGCACCTTTAATGGATTGGGGGAGGCCCACCCCTCATTTATTTATTTAATTAATTAATTTATTTATTTTGCTTTTTTGGTCACACCCAGCACTGCTCAGGGGTTCCTCCTGGCTCTCTGCACTCAGGAATCACTCCTGGTGGTGCTTGGTGGACCATATGGGATGCCAGGGATCGAACCTGGGTTGGCCACGTGCAAGGCAAATGTCCTCCCCACTGTGCTATTGCCCCGGTTCATTTGTGTGTGTGTGTGTGGGGGGGGGTTAATCCTCTTTACTCATACTCCACTGTTTCAATGTTCATCTTGTGCCCTCAAATGCCCTCCAAGAACAATAGCGAATAATGTTGGGCCAGATTCAGGGCACCCAGTCAAGCTGGAAGATAAACAAGCCCTCTCTGGTTTTCCAGAAACCAGAGTAAAGACAAAGGCCACACCTTGGGGTACAGGACTTGGCGGGGGCAAGGAGGGCCCCCTGGATGTGTGACTCTTGAGTCCAGCCCACAGAAGCTCTTTGATCCATTTTCCTCTGAGCCCTAGAAGGGCTCGAGGCTTGTGATCTGGATTCCTAGTACGAGTGAGTGTGGGGGTTCTGCCCTCCTCGTGACCTTACCCACCCCCACACTGGGCACAGTTGATTGCAGGCACAGTGATGTTTATATCCAGAGCTCAGAGCCGCCTTCCTGAGACCAGGAGTGGGAGGTGGAAAGAACTGGATTTGATTGTTTGAGGGAAGCTGCCTTTGCCCGAGGCTTCTCCAGGGAAGCCTGTTGCACTTACTCACCAAGGGTAGCCAAGACAATAGAAAGGATGCTTCATCTTAGAGCCAAATCTTCAGGAGTCTCCAAAGTCTGCTTTATTATGGAAAGAAGGTGAATAATATCATAGACTGTCCCATATATCACATAAGATGAACATCATCACATATCATAAAACCAAAAGAAAAAAAAATTGTGCTCCAAAACACAATGGAAGGGGGCCTGATGATAGTATAGCAGGGAGAGTAGGTGTTCTGCACATAGCAAACCCAGCTTCCATCCCTGGCCTTCCATATGGTCCCCTGAATACCACCAGGAATCACCCCTGAGTGCAGAACCAGGAATAATCCCTGAGCACCTCTAAGTATAGTCCCCCAATAAAACAGAATTAAACAAATAAAACACCATTGAAACAATGCCCAACAGACAGAGCCTGGGGAGGTGGGGTGCGGGTATTTCTGGCCGAGAGTTGCAATGTTTGTCCAATACTTGAGAACCAGATGCTTCCCAAGGCTAGGGGGATTGTCCACAAAGCTACTAGTGTATTCGCTGGGTGCTCTTTGAACTTTCCCGCAGAGCTTCTCAGTCCTGCGTCTTTTGCATAAAATACTAAATATCATGTGAATTTAGCACAAAGATTTCCATTAGCTGGGTCAGGAGAGGGAAAACTAAGAACTTTATCAAGAATGCTTTCATTCCAAGTCCATCTCTGTAGTTGAAGCTGTCTGCTGGCAAGGGGTGAAAATGGAAAATAGGGATTTTTCTTCTGAATGAATGCAACTTAATAATCATGTCTGACAAATGATTTTTGAGTAAAACAAAGATGCTGAAACAATGGGAGAACAACAAAATAGAGAGAGGTGGCGGTCCCCTTGGGATTCCCATGTCTTTATCCAGTGCTTCTTTTTGGGGCATTTAGGAGGATACTTTGTGAATGTGTGTTTGTGTGTTTCTGTGGTTCGACTAGATATAGTACTTGGCAGCTACAAGACTCTGCATGTGAGTGCAGTCATGCACGAATGAACCAACAACCAGGAAGAAGGCCAGGGTGCAGTTGAGGCATAGGACCAAGTTTTACTTCCTGGAAAAGGAATCAGATTTTTCTCTTCCTTTCTCTGTCTTCTCAGTTAGTTATGTGACAGAAGGATGCTGTGAGAATTCATTTTAGTTGCATTAGTTCTGCTATTTCTTCTCTCTCTCTCTCTCTCTCTCTCTCTCTCTCTCTCTCTCTCTCTCTCTTTCTCTCTCTCTCTCTTTCTGCCTCTTTTTTGGAGGGAAGGCATTGGGGCGGAGGTGCTTGGGCCACACCTGGCGATGCTCAGGGATCATTCCTGGGGATTATAGGTAGTGCCCTGGATGGAACCCAGGCCCCTGCCTGCAAGTGTGTTGAGCTATCTCTATAGCCCTGCTGTTTCTCTGAACCTACCAAGAAAGAACATGGGTTCAGAGGTGGGTGGGAGGGTGGGAGGTGGTGGTGGTGGGGAGGACCAAGGAAGCACTGCTGACAGAGTGTTTAGAGGGGCAGAAAACAGAAAATGCAGAAATGAGTCCAGCTGGCTTCACTGTGCTTTGGGACGGTCTACTTGGGTGGAAGCCTGGTTCATTCAAGTCTTCTCTTCTAATCAGATCCTCTTTTCAGGGAGCCTCCAGAGCAGTGCTTGGGGAGCAGTGATCACTCCTGATACTGCTGCACGGTGGTACAGGTTGGACTGTTCAACACTCAAGCCATGTGATGTGGTGCTTGTTTCAGAGGTGGGCAGGGACTAGGGGGCATGCAATGCTGGGAATGGAACTTGGGGTCTCCTCATGCCAGGTATGGGCTCTGGCCCTCTGGACACTTTCCCTGGATCCTCCAGACAGATCAGATCTTAACCCCCTTTTGATACTCAGATCTTTTCTAGGTGGCCTGGGTTTCTTGTTTGTAATGTTTGCAGCTCCAATTCAAACCAGAATCAAGAGAGTTCACCTGTATTTTGACAAAATATAAGCCAAAATTTGGCCAGACAGGGAGGGAGTGCATGCCCGGGCCTGTAAGAATTACTGATAGGGCTTGTTAGGAAACCAGTTTGAGAGGGCTTGGCTGGAATACAAAACAGTCAAGTTCGTGACCTTTGGCACTCTCAAGCAGTAGTAGTCAGGCTTTGGTGTTCTATTGATCATTGAATGTGAACCAGATTTTGTTTGATGTTGCAACTTGCCTTTGCAGTTAAAAGAGAGTGTTTAGTATTGAATCCTAACGATGCCATACACAAAACTCTCTCTTCTTTGCTCTGCCTGTCTTTAGGCCTTAGCGCATTCAAATGATATACCTTAGCACCACCCCATTCCTGAAGATCAATGACATCAACGCATGCCTTTGTCACGTCTTCAAGAGGGTGGAAATGTCAATAACATGCTGGAATCTGTTCCAAAGACAACTAGTGTAGGTGCACTGCCTGCACTCAGGCTGACTCCTCTGGATTGCATTATATAGGGTTCAGGCTAAGTTCAGAAGGTAGAATTGGGTCACAGTAACGAATCCTTGAAGATAAGTGAACGCTGATGACAGAATTAGTGGGCAGAAGAAAGGGCGGCAGGTGTGTTTCTCTTGGGAAGAGTTTGCAATCTATACATCTTTTAACAAATTAAGCCTGCTGAGTCATCAAGCTTGCAGAATAATCTCTGTATGCATTCTGAGGAAATAGCCGATTAAATGATTTATAACCAGATTTAGAAAAAATTCCTTATAGTTGAAATATGAAAGGATGGTGTTAAACCCCTTATTCCCAACAGCTTGTTTGATAAAATTATAGTTCCCTCTTCCTTTGAGATACTGTCGTATCCTTTATCCTTTATAATTGTGGAGTAAAGTAAAGTAAAGTAAAGGCCCTCCCGTTGATCGTCGATTTGCTCGAGCGGGCCCAGTAACGTCTCCATTGGAGACTTTGTTGTTACTGTGTCTTTGTTGTTACTTTGTTGTTATTGTGGAGTGGTTCATATAAATGGTGGGTATCAATGAATATTGAACAGAGACATTGTTTGTGACTGGTCATAAGGGCCTTATCTTTTGGGAGTGGGAATTGGGCCACACCTGGTGGTGCTCAGGGAACACTCCTGTCTGCCTGCTCAGGGATGAACTCTTGGTGGTGCTCACTGGTGCATAGGCAAGGGGTCAATTGGGGTTCAACTGGGGTCAACTACAATGTAAGCAGGAGCTGTAACCCTGAACTGTCTCTCCGGTCTGGGTCCCCATTTTATTTTCTTTTCTCTTAAAGTTTTTGATATCTTACCTTTACAAACAATCATCAAAAACCCATCTCTTCACCAGAGCACATTTTCCACCACCAAAATTCCCAGTATCTGCACCCCCCCATTCCAACCCTTGCCCTGCATGTGTGGCAGATAATTTGCACAATACTCTCTCTCTACTTTGGTTACATTTGATATTTCGACTCCAGTCCCACCACCACTCAAACCTGCTGAAACGGCAGTGCTAGACAATTTGTTTTGTATTTCTTGTTGTGGATAGAATATAATGTTGCATGGCCACTCTAGTGGCCGTATGCTCTAGGAATTCTAAAATTTTAATAATTAGGGTGAGAGATCTCTGCAGTGAGCTGCTCAGTTTCAAGATTCGTGTGTGTGTGTCTGGATCATGGCCGTGTGGGAGCTTAAGTAGCCAGGTGTTTGCTCCCACTGCCATGACATACCTGGAGCTTTTGTTGAGTTCTAGAAGATGGTGGCGACTAGGATTCCTAGGGGGCAGGCGGAGGGACAGCACCTGCTCCCATCTGGAGTGGCCCAGCAAAAGTGGCCTATTGCAAAGTCTGGGGGCATCTCTGCAGCAAGCTGCTCGGTTCTAAGATTTGTGAGTATATCATGAAATTCTCTTCACACAGGCACTCTTCAGTTTTGGGAATGGAGATGGTATAATCTTTCTGGAAGGCAACTTGGAAATGGGCTGAAAAAGCATTAAAAATAAACATGTGTTTTAAGAAAATAGTCCTGCTTCTAGGAAGTTAATCCATGGAAATGAACAGAGAATAAAGATTTATCCACAAGATTGTTTGGTACAGAATTATCAGTGAAGGTAAAAAAAAAAACTCCAAGCAATAATAAGTGTCTAAAAACAGGGAATCAATTAAATCACTGGTAGCATCACAGTGATTTATTATCTGATGAGTTATTAAGTATCCCTTCGAAGCATTTTATAAAAGTGTACATAATATATTGTTTGGTGAAAAAACTGGTCATATAGAATGTAATGTGATCATAATTTTGTTTAAATTTATATGTGTGTGTACTGAATAAAGATTTCATAAATGTCACAATGTTTCATGACTCTCTGAGTCAAGGAATAATAGATGAATGACTCTTCCTCAGCCTCATTAATACTTTATAAACTTCCTATAATGAAATAAATACTAGCGGCTGGAGAGATAGTACAGCGGGTACTTGCCTTGCACACTTGTCTAGCACACAGCTGACCCAGGTTACCTTCCCTGGAACCCTGAGCACCACCAGGAATGATTCCTGAGCACAGAGCCAGGAGTAAGCCTTGAGAACTGCTGAGTGTGGGTCCAAAACAAAACAGATAAAACAAACAAAAATAAAAAATAAATTATTTCAGAGGCCAGCCTGGAAAGGGGGTGTCCCTAACAGGGGACAACTACAGGAGCAGGTGGACAGTATGGATGAAGCAGGGAGAACTGGTCAGGAGAGCTTGGGGCTTGGTTCAGGTTGCTGGGTTTCTAGTCTTTCGGGAAAAAGTGGAGATATTTTCTAAGTTTTGAACTGGTGGGCACCTTACACTTTTTTTTAAGTAATGGAATTGAATTTTGGGGGAACCACTCTTAGGTTTATGAAAAAATTGAGAAGTTAATTAGAATTCCCATAGACACCTCAACCATGCCATGCTTATTAATTAGCATCATGCATTAATTTAATTTATTTAATGCCTATTAAATTTCCCTTATTATTGTGTTCATGTAGTACCTATTACACTTGATAAACTATTATGGACATATTCTTACTAAATGAAGTCCATAATTTACAACAGGGTTCATTCATTGTGTTGCACCTTCTTTAGGTGTTGACAGATGTACCATTAGATATTCATACAGAATAATGTGTCTGTCCTCAAACAGTCTGTTCTACCTAGTTATCTCTCCTTCCTTTCCTTGAAATACTGATCTCTTTACTATATCCAGTTTCCCAAAATGTTTTCAAGTTGGATATAGAATTGAACCTTTCCAGTGCACTTTTATTCCCTTAGCATTAGGTTGATTCTTGCATGTTTTTAAGATGATGGCTTGAGGGGTTCTTTCTTTCTTTCTTTCTTTCTTTCTTTCTTTCTTTCTTTCTCTCTCTCTCTCTCTCTCTTTCTTTCTTTCTTTCTTTCTCTCATATTCTGTTCCATAGATGTGCCACAGTTCATCCACACAGCCATTAAAATAAAATACATCATGGCTATTTCTGGCACCTTTTATGTTTCCACAATTTGATTAAGCTAAAACTGATATTCAACAAGGGCAAGCATTTTAAGTCTAAAGTTTAAGGAGTTTCCACATGCATTTTTATACCAATAAAATCATTGCCACTTAACATCATGAATGCACTTACCACCCTCAAAGATTTCCTTACGCCCTTTGATAACCCCTTTCCTCATGTCCTGTGCCCAGGTAAGCATATGCCTGCTTTTTCTGTCACTTGATATTACTTTGATTCTTCTAAGTAAGGTTTTCTCAATCTTTGCCCAACTGTAAACCTCTTCTGACCTTGTTTCCTTCCCATGGCCCTGTCCTACTGGTAGAGCCCCTAGACTAAGACAATGATTTTTTAACCTGTGACCTCCTTGGAATATCCTGGGGATCCACAGGAGGTCATGTGGTTAAGAAACAAACTTTTCAATGTTTAATAAATGGAATCAGATAGAATTTACTTCCTCTGTTGGCTTCTTTTACTTAGCCAAAGCTTCTGTCACTTTTCTCCTGGATTCTGTAGATTTCTAAATGTCAAGAAACTGGGATGTCTTTTGTTTATCTGTTTTTGTCCACACCCAGTTATGGCCAGGGGTGTGTTACTTCTGGCTCTGCACTCAGGAATCACTTCTGGTGGTGCCCAGGAGACCATATGGGGTGCCGGGAATTGAACCTGGGTCAGCTGCATGCAAGGCAAATACCTTATTTGCTGTACTATAGATCTGGCCCTGAAATTGGAAAGTCTCCTGAGGAAGATCACTAATAATATGAAATGGAGCTTTGCCTATCATAAAGCAGTCCCTTATATACTAACTTAATTAGAAAAATAGCCTCAACCGTTCCTTCCCCCATTCATGTTGGAATTCTCGCTGCCATCTTGGGGATAGACAGGAATAGGTCAGATGTCTTGATCCAATGAACCTCTGAGCATAGCAGAGCTCTAGGGTGAAGCCTTTCTTGCTGACTGCCATGTATTGATAAGCTTGGTGTGGATGTTTAGACCTGAGGTGTGAGTGATATTATGGGGTGTAACTAGCATGTTCAGTTTATGTGCAAGGTAGAATGAGTCAGGACATCATTTTGATGAAGGAAGAGTTTCAGTCCCTTTGTGCTCTGTACTTTGACAGCTGAAAATTATGGAAATGCATTTGCACTATATAATTAAAGGTGGGATATAAAAGTGTGTACACTGATTATAAAAATTGAATGAAAGGATGAGTGATTAGATTCATCTTGAGTGATAAGCAGCAAATGACTAATTAGAATTATTTCTCAACGATGAGAATACGCATAATTTATATTTAAATCACCTCTGTGCTTTATGCATTTTCCAACTTTTCTAAAATGAATGTGTATACTGTTGTCAGAAACAGGGTGAAAAAAATTATATTAAGCCCCAAATTTGGGCTTCTGATTGGTAAGTAATTAGCCAGCTGTTTGGATTAGCTCCTCCCCTCCCACTAATTTGAGTACCAAGCTGGTGATAGTTGTTGCTCAGCATCAACTGGAGCGATAGTACAGCGGGTAGGGCGTTCGCCTTACAAGCGGCCAACATGGCCGACCCGAGTTCGATTCCTCCGCCCCGTCCCTCTCGGAGAGCCCGGCAAGCTACCGAGAGTATTGGATATGTCAGACACAGTAACAACAAAGTCTCCAATGGAGACGTTACTGGGCCCGCTCGAGCAAATTGACGATCAACGGGAGGGCCTTTACCTTTACCTTGCTCAGCATCATTATTTGTTAATTCCGGGACTGGAGCAATAGCACAGCGGGTAGGGCGTTTGCCTTGCATGGCCAACCCGGTTTTGATTCCTAGCATCCCATATGGTCCCCTGAGCACCGCCAGGGTTAATTCCTGAGCGCAGAGCCAGGAGTAACCCCTGTGCATTGCTGGGTGTGACCCAAAAAGCAAAACAAACAAACAAACAAACAAACAAAAAACCAAACCAAAAAAACCCCCATTATTTGTTAATTCTATTATTTAACCAACAAACATTTTTTAAAAAAATTCACCTCCTAGGTAGGCTTTGTGTTAGATGCTGGCTACAAAGATGAACAAAACAGCTCTCCCTTTCCTTGGAAAGATGCCTATGCAGATTAGAAGTATGGAGCATCAGTTTATCGATCTAGGGGTCAGTTGAAGAGACTTAAGGTTTCAGGTGGGAAGTACATGTTGAAGAGAAGGAGGAAAGTGTAACTCTGAGTCCCCAAGGCTTTCCAGTGCCTCTGTGCCTTCCAGGGCTCAATGACCTTCTTCAAGATTGTACTGGGACCTTCATCTTCAAGGCCCTCAAACAAGACAGGGCTGTGTTGCTGTAAAGGTGAGGACTTTAGCTCTTCAAAAGTGACTGCTGGAATCTGGAAAAAACCTGAGTGCCTGAGAACAGATGACTGGTTAAAGAAACTTTGGTACATTTACACAATGGAGCACTATGTAGCTGTTAGAAAAGACAAAGTCACGAAATTTACATACAAGTGGTACTACATGGAAAGTATCATGTTAAGCGAAATGACTCAGAAAGAAAGGGATAGACATAGAAAGATTGCATTCATCTGGGGAACATAAAGTAACAAAATAGGAAACTAACACCCAAGAATGGCCAAGATTAGTACCAGGAATTTTACTCCATGGCTTGGAGGCCAACCACACATACTAGGGGAAAAGGCAGTTCAGATAAAGAAGGGAACACCAAATAAAGGTGTTGGGAGGATCCTCCCAGGATGGGAGAAGCATGCTGAAAGTAGACTATAGACCAAACATGATTGCCACTCAATATTTCTTTTGCAAACCACAACACCCAAAAGGAGAGAGCGAACAGAGGGGAATGCCCTGCCACAGAGACATGGTGGGATGGGCGGGATGAGGGGTGGGAGGGATACTGGGATCCATGGTGGTGGGAAATGGGCACTGGTGGAGGGATGGATGTTTGATCATTGTATAATTGAAACCCAAGCACAAAAATGTGTAAGTCTGCAACTGTACCTCATGATGTCTCACTATTAAAATTTTTTTCAATAAAAATAAAAAAATAAATAAGTAAAATAAAATATATCAGAAAAAAAACAAAAGTGACTGCTGGACTCTGGTAGGGTGGTGATAATTTTACATTTAAGTCTTTATCTGATGATAAGTGTAGACTCACGCACAGTGGCAAGAAATAATATAAATCTCCCATGTGCCCTTTACCCAGTTTTCTCCAATGGGAACAACTTGCACACCTATGGAACAATAAAACCTATACTAGACCTCGTTAGGGAAAAGGAAAAGAAAGAGAAGAGAGAAGAGACAGTCTCGGTTCCATCCCACCCTCCCTGTGCAGCCAGAACTTGGCTCTTCCCAAATGGGATTCTGCAATTCTGCACGATTTGTTCTCTCCCACTTTTAAGTTCTCCTTCAAGTTAGATTTTTCTTTTTCAGATCTGCTATTTTAACCTTGCCTTAAATGGTTATTTGACAATCACCTTAAATATGGCCTGTTTTCTTTTGGGGGGTAGGGAGAGGATCACAAGATGTGTTCTGGAGACCCAGGACGCCTTTGGTGATTCTTTGTGGATGAGGCCCACCGCTCAGCACGAGACCTGGGCAAACTGGGCTATTTAGAGTCCAGGGGTGTTGGGGATTCCTTGGTTTTCAGTGCTCAGCAGCCTTCAGGCCTGCACTTGGTGATACTCAGAAGATAGAACAGGGGTCGGCCACATGCAAAGAAAGCGCCTTAACTTTTGAACTATCTCAGTAGCTCCCAGACTATTGTATTTTCTTTTCCCTTCCTTTCTCTTTCCTCTCACTCCCTTCCTATTTCCATCTGCCTTCTTTCCTTCTTTTCGTATTATTTAAATTTTTAAAATTTTATTCACTGTGATTTACAATACCGTCAGCGATAGGATTTCATGCATACAATATTGCAGCACCATGCTCCCGCAAGTGTTCATTTTGGACTATTTTCTTAAGTGACTTTGATTTGTAAATATGAAGAAACAGTTTCTAATGATAAAATTATGGGGTCACTGTGGACAGAAAAACTTAATGTTCTATTTGTATGTTCATAATTGGAGGATGAAGTTGGATGGAGAGAATATTCTTGGAAGACAACACTCAGTTTATGGTATTTGATGTTAAAGCAATCAAATAAGGATGCCTTAGATGGTGGTGGTCTTAATGACTTGGTCTTCTATATTAGCAAACGGAAACCAGTTCATTCACGTCCATGCCTCAAGGTTATGAAGTACCACAAACAGCCAATTCAACTTTCCCTAACAAAGCAACTGTTTGAACTACAGCTCATCAATGAATTTCCTTGCTTTGCTTCTGTGTCCTCTTATACGAGCTTTATTCCTGGTTTTTCTTGGTAAGAAGTCCTAACCGCTTCCGGTTTGGTATTCTCTGACTCACATTGATGTTTGCTCAAATAAACTCTTTCAGATGTTTTTAATATGCTTCATAGTTCTTCGATCTCTTCATAGTTCCTTATGGCGGCCTTAGCAAACGAATGTACCATCTGTGCAGACTTGGACAACAGAGGCAAATTCTATGAACTTGTATTTGTTCAATAGAAATAAGGACTGTTATTGGCTTTTTGAATGTGTGTATGTTTTAAAATGTACTTTGTTCTCTAAGTGTAGTTCTTGGTTTCCATGTGCACTTACAGATTCATCCTTGGGTCTTAAGGAAGGGCTAGTAAGCTTCTAGCAAGGAGATTGCTCACTTCACCATCATCTCTGCATCTTCTTCTGAGATACCATCTGGTTCCAATAATTTCTGCTCAAGATGAAACCCACTTTAAAGGCTTACATTGGCAGTTGGAGTCATAAATTGTAGTTGATTTTATGACTATGAAAATATGTTACTACAAGCTTCTCTGATAATGAAGCTAAACTCAAACCTCCCCAAATGATCTTGCTCTCTACTGCCTTTCAGTCACTCTGACTTTCTTCATATACTAGAACACTTTTTAGAAATAAAAAATTGATAACAACAAAATTTACATTTGGTATGCAGCTGTCGGCCATGATTTGTAAGAACATATTTCTTTTCTACAGCATACAAAATAAATTGCAAGTTTAGATTTATTCTTCTGGACTGTGTGTGCTTGGCTTATTAAAAGTAACTGAATTCCTGCTGATGAGATGAAATGAAAAGGAGTCATTTCCAAAGAGAGTGTCAGATACCATGGTCAGATGCTTTTGGCAGTACTTATAAAATAATGTGCTTGGTATAAAGCATCAGATTCAACTCAGGAATTATTTAAATAAGATTTCTTTTTCTTATTTGTAGTGATAGAACTCATTTTTGTTTTTTACTGAAATGAATGAGTGGTCTGAAATCTGGTTCATTTATGGTCTCTGTGGTTGAGTTTTATCTATACATACACACGTTATAACTGATGATAGAGATTCTTAGATTACATGGCTAAAATGTGGCATATATATACATATATACATACATATATATATACATAGCTTATCATCATGCAATTGATTTGGCAGGATCCAAGAACAGATCCTTTTTATTTTTTTTTTTCCTTTTTTTTTATTAGTGAAACACCATGAGGTACAGTTGTAGATTTAAAATTTTTTGTGCTTGGGTTTCGATTATACAATGATCAGATACCCATCCCTCCACCAGTGCCCATTTTCCACCACCATGGATAATATCCCCCCCCCACCCCCATCCCCCCATCCCCCCCGCCTCTGTGGCAGGGCAATCCCCTGTGTTCTCTCTCTCCTTTTGGGTGTTGTGGTCTGCAAAAGAGGCATTGAGTGGCAATCATGGTCAGTCCATAGTCTACTTTCGACATGCATCTCCCCTCCTGGGAGGATCCTCCAAACACCCTTTATTTGGTGCTCCCTTCTCTATCTGAACTGCCCTTTCCTCTAGGATACCCGGCTCGCCTCTAAGTTATGGAGTAATCCTCCTGGTGCTGATCTCAGCTATTCTTGGGTATTAATCTCATATTTAAGAACAGATCCTTTTATTTCTGAATAGTAACATGACATAATGGATAAGAACATTTTCTGAAGTAAAAAATAATGATTTTATTTGAGAAAAACATTTTATAAATATACTTTCAATGAGATTCTTGGATTAGGTATGCACATATGTATAAATATGACATCTTCATGTCCACCCATGCACTTGCACACGTGAGTGGTGTATGTGCATATTGATCAATCTATCCTGGGATAGTTTCTATTGAGATAATATTTTTCAGCATTCTAAGGGGGATATTTTTATTTGTTTGTTTTGTTTGGGGGCCACATCCATCCCACATCCAGCCATGCTCAGGGGTTACTCAGGGTTCTGAACTTAGAAATTACTCTTGCTGGTGCTCAGGGACCATATGGGATGTTGGGAATTGAACCTGGGTCAACTGCGTGCAAGAAAAGTGCCTTACCCACTGAACGTTCTCTCTGCACCCACAAAGGGCTATATCTTTTGCAAGGTCTATTAAAGTTATTGTTATTTTTTAAGGTTGTTTACGATTGGGTTTCAATTGTATAATGCTCAAACACCCATCCCTTCACCAGTGTACATTTCCCACCACCAGAGTCCCCAGTTTCTCTCCTGCTCTGTTCTTCCCCCTGACTCTGTGGACAGCACTTTTCTTCTTTCTGTCTCTCTGTCTCCAGTGATCATTTTTTTTTTCGCTTTTTGGGTCACACCTGGAGATGCTCAGGGGTTCCTCCTGGCTCTGCACTCAGGAATTACTCCTGGTGGTGCTTGGGGGACCATATGGGATGCTGGGGATTGAACTTGGGTCAGCTGGTGCAAGGCAAACGCCTTGCCTACAGTGCTATCACTCCAACCCCTAGGGTGATCATTTTTAACTGTCATTGTTTTACTGGCTCCTTCTCTATCCTAACTGCCCCCAAAGGTGTATTTTTAATGCCTTATAGTTGTCCATAGAAATAGAATAATATGGGCTATTAATTAAGAAGGCATTGTTTTTATTTTAAAAAAAACCTTAAAATATGATATAATGGCTAAGATCAGTGGTTTGCTAGTGCAGATATTTCAAAGGCTAACTTGTGGCAGGTTTTCACATTCCAAAGTACAGAACATATAACTATGATAACTCTTTGCTGAGGACTGCATACATGCCAGGCTCAGTCAACCAATTAATTACATGTGGTGCTACTTTCAGTCTTTGCAGTTAAACTTAGCAGCTATTTGATTGCTGAGATTTGTAAAGGAAATTGAGGTTGAGAGAGGATAATCACACTGTCCAAGGTCATTGAATTGGTATTGATTGAGGTCTGATCCTTCCAAACTCTAAACACTTTCAAGTTACTGCAGCCACATCTGGCAGTGGTTAGAAGGCTCTGTGATGCCAGAGAATCAAACTCATGGCCTTGCATGTGCTTTATCATTGAACCGTATTCCTGGATCATCCTGATCAATCTTGATTACACATTTCTAAACTCTGGTGAATCTGTAAGTCCCAAGGTTACCTAGAAAAATCAACATTTTCAGCACATCCAACTTCTTACAAACACTTAGGTAGTATTTATTTGCTGGGGTTTCTCAGAGGTAGGCAGGAAGAGGAGAGAGGTCCTTTCTTCCATAGATCCATTTTTTGAAGGGGAAGTTACTATATTATTTACCCAACTGAGTCATTAAAACAAAGGGCCACACATAGAAGAATTCAGATGGAATGCCCAGGTATTTGGAGGAAGGATAAACAAATAAATGACAAAAGAAGAATTAGAGGATTCCAAAGCAACTATCCAAGAACTAAAATGGATATAAAGACAAAGGATGCAAAATCTGAAACTGAAAAAAAAAAAGGAAAATTGTTTGATGCATAAATACAGCCCTAAGGATAAACTCAAAAAATGTGTGCAGGAAAAAAAACCAAAATGCTTCCAACTGAAATAGCAGAAAATCACACAGGCCTTTCCCAACCCTTGCATCTTCTGAACAATTCACATGACCAGGAAGAAAAGCTCTCTCATGTATAAAGAAAAATCTTTATCAGAACAGATGCCCAGAATTTAGGAAACAGTTTAGATGCAGAGGGAAACAAAAACAAACCCCCTTTTCCTATGATGTGGTAGCAGAGAATAGATCAAACAGATCTGACAGAGGAGTTGAGTAGGGGCTAAAATCTGGGTGGATTTTCACATTCAGAGATATGAAGAAAAGAGCAAGCAATTCCCTGCCAAGCAGATGAAAGATGGAGCCGATTTCTCTGTTTTCATCTTAGCAACTGCTCTAAAACATTTATCACCCCATCCATCCAGTTGCTTCTCAGGCTCTGAGTCATTTCTTTAGAATTGAGAAAAAAAATCTTCCTATTTCCAAAGTTTTACATGCCTGGTCCCCTGCATCATCCACTCACATTTGCCTAGTATCCAATTTAGTTCCCTCACACAAGCACACATATGTCCTCATGTACCACATCTGGAGAGAAAAACAAATTTTGTAGAACGTCTTGTCATTGAGATTCTTTCCTGAACTGTAAAAGGACAGTGGGAAAAAAAACGAATCATTTCTCATGGTGCATCATCCTACTTTTGGTTTATCCAGCTTCGTGTTGAACAGCTGATCTCTACTGGGTTCCAGATCACTTCTTAGATAGTCCTTATTTTTATAACTCCTTTTGGCAACATGGGGTCTCCATACATCCAGGAAAGTTCTCCCGGGTTTTGGCATTCAGTTGTTAGCAAAAACTGCTCTGTCCCTTCTGAAAGCAAGACAATGTTTCATTACTACCTTGTCTCTAATCTGAGCTCTCCCAGACATCTCCTAAGATATATTCTTAGACCTGTTTATTTATGCCAGTCTATGAAATTCTTCTTTAAGTCCTGACTTATTTATTTATTAGGTTTTTGGGGTGCTTGGTCTGGGCTAGCTTTCCCTGGTGGTGTCATCTTCGGGGTGCTGAGGGGTTGGGGGTGGCCATGGAGGGCTGGGGTTTGAACTGGGGTCAATCACATGCAAGGCAAATGCCTTAATCCTGAATTATCTCCCTGATCCCTCCTTTTGGACTTAAGCAGAAACTTCTGAGCATATAGAAAGATATAAATATCTCCTTCCTTTCTCAAGAGTTTTGAGATAAAACTAGAGAAATATAGAATTTTGTAAAAGGACAAAATGAGAATCCTAGAACCAGGAAATTAAGGAAAGAAAATGTGAAAAGAAACTCTGAGCACATCCATTAGCAAAAGTTCTGTTAATAGATTTATCTCTAAGCTGCATAACTGACCTAGGCAAAACAGAAACTAGGTTAAGATCCATTGACTGCAAAAGGTCAGGACTGGCTGGTTATTACAAAGGACAGGTTTTCTGGCTACTGAGAAAAATCTCTCCCTGCAGCCTCATAAAAATAAAATAAAACAAAACACCACGAGTTATTAGATAGCATAAAAAAACAAACAAAAAACCAAAAATCACCTCCCCCCATAAAAAATGAATAAACCCCTGCTTAACAAATTTCTTAGGATATTTCGATAGACCTTACAGTTAGCTAGGAAGAACATTTTTTTCTTTTTCTTTTCTTTTTCTTTTTGTATCACACCCAGTGATGCACAGGGGTCACTCCTGGCTCTGCACTCAGGAATTAACCCTCGTGGTGCTCAGAGGACCATATGGGATGCTGAGAATCGAACCTGGGTCAGCTGCATGCAAGGCAAACGCCCTACCCGCTGTGCTATCGCTCCAGCCCTAAACATACTTAATTTCAGTTCGACTTCTCCATCAGGATGAGGATTTCTTCATTCTGCTCTGACTTCTCCAAGGCTGCCATGTAAGCTAGCATTGTTCAAAAAAGTATTCAAATGAGCAGTATTGTGTGTCTAAATATTCCCCTTGCCAGCGAATTCTTGACACTCCCAAACCAACCTTTTTGTTTGTAGCACAAACAGTGGATGCACATGTATTTTGCATGTTCTCTGTATTACATACTATTTTCTTACAACAAAGCTAAAGAAAAGAAGTCATATTAAGAAAACTTATGTGTGTGTGTGGGGGGGGGGGGGTGTGTGCAGAGAGCTAGTACAAATCCCTGGCACTGCCTCTCATCTCTCAAGCACCACCAGGAATGACCCCTGAGTGCAGAGCCAAGAGTTAGGAAGAGTAGATTGAGGAAGAGAGAATACTGTTAAAACATTTTGAACTTTGTAGGGTTCAAGGAATGATTGTATCCTTGCTGAAAAGAGAAACAAAACCATCTAAGTGAACCCAGGCTGTTCATATTTGTGTTGTTTCAGAGTCAGTGTTTGAATTGCATTCAGAGGGTCACTGTAATTCAGATGGGATAGAAAAATTGTATGGGGGAAGGGGGAAGTCAGAGAGATAGTACAGGAGTTAAGGCATTTGCGTACACGAGAGAAATAAAAGTAAGGCTTGACTGACCAGACATAGAATAGGACATAAAGAATCACAAGGTTCCATCAGCCCCTGAGGATGAAGCACTGTAGTAACCCAGGGAGAAGGTGATGAATTGGGTGATGTAGCCTAGTGAAAGGACATTCTTCATGACTCATGGCCTTGGAGTCAGGAAAGTGCACTTGGTCACTGGGCTTATCATCTGAGACCTCATGAAATGGAAATAATACCCTGTGAATAAATAACCAGTAAACCACTTTTAGCAATTCTACTACAGGTTAGATAATTTTTTTCTTAACTGTCTCTTGCCTTTTGAAGTGTTAGTAGAAGTATCTCTTCCTCCAGTTTGTTTTCTCTACTCTGTTTGAAAGACACGAAAACTCACATTTGGTGTTTCTGTGGGATAAATGGAATTCCTACTTTCATAAGGAATTACTGATGAGGACACCAAAGATGTTTATTTTTTTAACAAATATTTTTAGAGGGTTTTCAAGGTTCTATACTATATTTGTCTAAGGTTGGGGTCTCATTGACCATTTCCCTTGAACTATTTAAGTCTTTCCTCCCAAGCTCAGTTGAGTTTGGGGTCTCTGCCATCCTAGGATAAGGGTAGCAAACCATAGGTCATCCTCCATGGTGGACACGCTGACCTGTGGTCAAAGGTCATGAAATTTTTACAAGTCAGTGGTGCCCAAAGTGTGTCTGCTGCTTGTCCTTTATGCAAAGGATATTTCATAGATGCTGAGTCTCCAGCATTGATGGATCCATTAGAGAAGTTAACAAAGCCTCTGTATCTGCTTCACAAAAAAGACCCATGCTGAATTTCTCACACAGTTTCAGTACATCCGAGGACCCAGTGGGAGCTATGTACCTCCCAGCTCCTGAGTTAAGAGCTTCTGTTTGAGAAGAATGTCTGGGATGCCAAAGTTCTTGATTCTTTTTGTTCTTCTCATCAAACAATTGGGTTATGAATGGCTAAACTAATTAGTGCGGTTAAATCAGAGGCATAACGAGATAAATCACAGCTTGGCACATTTTATAAGACAAGATTTTATAGACACAAAAATAAACTCTTACGTTGAGATCTGTTTAGACTGAATTGATATACTGACCTCCATTAATATGTTACAACCCTAACTATTAATACGCCTGTATTCTGAGGTAGAGTGTTTTGGGTTTTATTTTTACTTTTGTTTTAGGGCCACACCTGGCAGTGCTCAAGGCTTACTCCTGGATCTGCACTCAGGAATCACTCCTGGAAGGCTAAGGCGACCATACAGAATGTCAGGGATCGAACTCTTGTTATTCCCTTCATAAGGCAGGCAAGTACCTTACCTGCTGTACTATTGCTCCGGTCCCCTGGAGTAGCATTTTTTAATGAAGTGACTACTTAAAACAATGTCCTTATGATGGGCCCTTATATGACTGTTAGAATTTTTTTGCACATCATTTGACAATGGGTTAATGACTAGGACTTATAAGGAACTCACTAAACTCAACAACAATGAAATGAACAACCCCATTAAAAATGGGAGAATTGCTGAATAGACACTTCATCAAAGAAGGCATACACGTGAACAACACATATGAAAAAATGCCCACCCATGCTGAATTTTAGAGAAACTCAAATAAAAATGTAAATGAGACATTCCCTCACACCCATGAGAATGGCCTATACAAAATGTCAAGAAATCATCTTCTGGCATATAAACAGCCCCGCTTCATAGCTTCACAACTTATCTCACCATCACTGAATCATCCCAGATCAGCCCTGTCTCTGGGCTGAGATCTCTGGAACCTTCTCAGGATGAAGGCTGGCCGAGTCCCCACCCCACTGAGAGGCCCAGAGCCCCCACCCACACTTAACATCCTCTGGCGTTTAAAGGCCCAGTTTCACAGCTCCATGACTAATTTCAAAGATTCGCCAAAATGCTGATCTGTTCTGGTTCCATAGCTACTGGAGTGTACAGTCCTGACCACACAGTAAAAGCAGAGAAAAATTAGATGGGAAAATTGTGTTGAAACCCACTAAGCTCAATGATCAAAAATGATAACACAGAAGGTTCAGCTAGCACCAAAAACTCAGTAAATCCCCAGACGATAACTTTAGCAACACCATTGTGTGATATAAACTGTAACAAGCAATATGAAATAAATTATTTTGTGCCTGCTATAAATGGAAAGGCTGAGGGAGGGGTTGTGAATGGGAGGGTAACTTGGGACATTGGTAGAGGGAAGGTCACACTGGTGGTGGAATTGGTTTGAATACCAGAAACAATTGTATTTGGAACAACTTTGTAAATCATAGTTTAATAAAAGTTTAAATAAAGTTTAAATAAAGCTTCAAATGTTTTTAAAGGAGTTCAAGAAACAAGTGTTTGACAGAGATGTGGAGTAAACAAGCCCCTCAGATGCTGTTGGTAGAAAAGTAACTTGGTTCAACCCCCTGGAAAACAGTATGGAGATTTCTCTAAATAAGAAAAGCAAGTCGGCCTTTTAATCTTGCATTCTATCCTTAGATATCTATCCAAAAGAATACCAGAACACTAGTCCAAATGAGATCTGTGCTCCTGGATTCATTGTAGCATTGTCCATGATACCCACCATCTGGAAAACTTAAGTGCCCAAGGACCAACAAATGGAGAAAGAAAATGTGATACATGAACATAAAGGCACATTCCTCACTTTTAATAAAAGATGAAATCCTGTTTTATACTTGACAGTGTGCGTGTGTTGGGCTGTTAAGCCAGGCTGAGATCCCACTTAAAGGGGTCACACGAAGACAGGTTGCAATGCAATAAGCAAAAGGTCTTTATTGGCTAGCTTGAGCTAGGGCCCTTATTCAGCTCACCCACACAGAGGCAGCCTTCACGGAATGAGTGGCCCCAAGTTTCAAAAGTGAGGGGCTTTTAAACCATATCATTATACAATGGACTTTCCATGGACTACCCTTTTGGCCTCAGTCAGAGGGGCTTTTCATTACTTATACTTAACTGAGTCATTATAAGTCAGAGTTATATAAGGTTACTTAGAGGGGGCTTTACTACCTGCATCTGGCTTGGTGACTTTAGTTGACCTCACTCAATTCCAGGAATTTGTACTCAATTCCAGGAATTCTGGAACCGAAACCTAGATCTAGCTTCTTATGGCTTCTTTATGAGCCTGTCATGGTGCTGCCGTTGCTTTCTCTATTTCTCAGGGTTACATCTGGTGATGGTCAGGGCTTATTCCCAGCTCATTACTCAGGGATCAGTCCTGCCTGGCAGTGTCAGGAATTGAATCAGGGTTGACCATATGACAGACAAATGTCTTAACCCCTGCACTATCTCACTGGTCTGAAATCTTGACTTTTGCCATGGCATGGCTGGAACTGGAGGGAGTCATGATAAGTGAAATAACTCAGAGGGAGAAAGACAAAAACAGGATGATCTCCTTCATGGTGGGAGCTAGGGAAGCCAAGACAGGGAACAGTGAAAATGAACATGGTCTAGTGAAAATGAACACTTCGATTCAGTTTACCGGAGGCAAAAAAGAGGACACATGGGGGTCTGTGGTAGAAATATTAGTACTTTGGTGCTGATAGTAGTGTGGTCACCTTTTACTTGAAGAAGTGCAAAATTGTCCACCTAGGACAGGTATTTGTGGAAACTAGTGTGACCTCAACTAAGACCAAGAAAAGATAAAGAAAAAAAAAAGAGGAAATTTGGATGAAAAAGAAGACTCCAGGACCAGGTGTGTGGGAGGAAAGAACACAAGAAGAAGCCACCAGCGTGGCTGGATCCTGAGTAACTTCAGAGTAACTCAAAGGGCCATGGACGTACTTTGCATGCAGGAGACCCATGCATGGTTCATCTCTGGCACTGTGTAGATCCCAAGCACTGAGCAGGGAACTAAGTGCCCCACTGAGCTTGGAGATGGACATGACTCCTGTGGGTTGTTGGGTGTGATCCTGAAACCATAGCACTGTAGTACTGTAGCACTGACCTCCCATTGTTAATTGATTTGATCGAGTGGGCCCAGTAACTCCTCCATTGTGAGAGTTCTTGTTACTGTGTTTGGCATATCGAATATGTCATGGGGAGCTTGCCAGGCTTTGCTGTGCGGGCGAGATACTCTCGGTAGCATGCCAGGCTCTCCAAGAGGGGTGGAGGAATTGAAACTGGGTCGGCCGCGGGCAAGGCAAATGCCCTACCTGCTGTGCTATCACTCCAGCCCCTGAAACCATAGATCAAACTAAAACAAATACTAAACAAAGGAAGTAAAGTAAGATATAAAATAAAACTTAGCTTCTTTTAAAAAAATTGATACAGATACAGTTACAAAGCTTTCATGTTTGATTTTCAGTCATACAATGATCAAACACCCTCCCTTCACCAGTGCACATATTCCATCACTCAAATCCCCAGTATCCTCCCTGCCCAATCCCAACCCTTCCCCTGCCTGTGTGGCAGGAAATTTCCACAATATTCTCTCTCTATTTTGATTACATTCAATATTTTGACACCAGTCCCACCTTTATTACTTGGAATTTTCCCACCATCACTCAAACCTGCCTAAAAGGCAATACTAAAAGAATTTATTTTGTATTGTTTATTTTGGATAGCATATAATGTTGTGTGGCCACGAGAGCGGCCACGTGCTTCTGGAATTCTAAAATTTTAATAATCACAGTCTGGAGAGATCTCTGCTGCGAGCTGCTCGGTTCCAAGATTCATTTGTGTGTCTCTGGATCATGGTCATTTAGGAGCCTAATCAGTAGATGAGCAGCATTTTGTGGGCATAATCTCAGAGTCCCATCGGGGCAGGGGGAAGGAAGAAATTCTACCTTCTTAATCGGGTGGTTCACATACCCAGAGTCGCATAACTGAGCGTCAGAGTCTTGGTAACAGTAAGAAGCTTCTGAATGCACAACACCAAAACTTAATTTGAAATCCAGTGTGTAGCAAATCAAAGAGTTGCTGGCAGTGCCTACTTGTGCTGCATACTCAGTGCAAAGGGGTGGTGAGTGATGAGTGTTTAAGAAGCCCTGGTTTACAGCATCTCTTCAGCAATCCTTCTGTCTGGCAGCCCTTGCCAGCAAATCCAGATCCTTCATGGTGATTCTGTAAGAACAGGGGAGGGAGGACAGGAGAGTGCTCCGATATCAAGTCTTACAAGCAGTCTCTGGGAGAGACGCTCTATGCTGCCATGGTGTGCAGTGAGCAGAGGGCTGGTCACTGGTTGCTTGGAGGGAAGTGGGGGAGTGAGGTGGGCACACTGAGCAAATGGGTGGGCCCCGTCTTTAACGAAGGCTGGAACTGGCCTTTCAGCAGGGAATTCCACGCAGTATACATACATGCAGATTTACAGGGACATTCTCCAAACCTATAGAATATCACCATTCAGTGATCTGTCAAGGCTACAAAAGACTGTTTTAAAAATAAGAAAAGTAGTAGACATTAAAGACTTGCTGAGCCTCTCTACTGTGGCAAGGCATTTCCTCCTAGAGACTCCCTCTCTCCTGGATGGAGTGGTTCTGGTCTGCAGAACTGGGAGAGAACAGAATTCTGTTATTTGGGGCCCCTTCTTGGGTAATCTTTATTTTGTTTGTTTTGGGGCCATTTCTGGTGATGCTCAGGAGTTACTCCTCGCTCTGTGCTCAGGAATTACTCCTGACTGTGATGGGCGTGGAGAGGATTGGTGGGAGATTGGGGGACCATATGAGTTTTCAGGGATTGAACTGGAGTCAGCTACATGCAAAGTCAGTGCCCTACCTGCCGTACTATCTCTCTGACCTTTTGAGTGGTCATCTTTAAATTATGAATTTACTTTTTCATTTCAGAAACTGGACCCACATGCAAAACAAGCACTCTACTGCAGAGAAATACCCTGGCCTATTGGTGTCATTTAAAGACAGAATACATGAGAATACACTTTTTTTGCTGACTCTGTTGTAACTAGTACTTTGTGCCAGTCCTCTGAGACTTGCCGCTCACAGGCAGGGGGAACTGACTGGCAGAGTGTCGGGATGGAATGAACCATCTCATCATCATAATGTCATGGAGGCTGGTGCAGACATAGTGGATGGGAAGGTCTATAGAAATAATTTTTTCTTTCACCAGAAGAATTTGCTTTGGAATATAACATTCTCTATCTTGATGCCCCCGTAGAAAGTATTCTTGGAAGGGGCCAGAGCAATAGTACAGTGGGTAGAGCATTTGCCTTGCATGCAGCCAACTCAGGTTCAATCTCTGGCATCCCATATGGTCCCCCAAGCACTTCTAGGAGTAATTCCTGAGTGCAGAGCCAGGCATAACCCCTGAGTATTGCTTAATGTGACCCAAAAAGCCAAAAAAAGAAAAAAAAGAAAGTATTCTTGGAAGTTGTCAGAAGCAGTTTCTCCAGCGACCCTGATGGCATTTGGACCATCCGCTTCATACTGGGAGGGGACAAAAGGACACCCATGCGAGGGGGTGGGGGAGGGTCCCTCATGGCCTAGAGGCTGCAGCTGACAAAGCAGGATGGGAAGAGAAGGCAAAAGGTGACACTGGGAAGTTCGCCCCCCAGAGGGTCCCACGGCTTCCCACCCCATCACATCCTAGCCGCCTTACATTTCTGGCAGCATCATGGTCCCATGAATAATTAAAAATAAAATATTTGCTGCCCAGATGTGCCCAAGAGGAGAATAGTGCGTTGTTATCTGCAGGGAAGGGGGTCCCTAATTGGGGAAGAAAGCGGCTCTTTGTCCACCAGCCTCTGTCAATGTTTCTTTATTGCTGAGGGCGGGTGACCTCCCGCAGGGGTCTCCCAAGCAAGTCAGGAGTGGATGGTCGTTAGCACGGCTTGCTTGTCTGTCAAAGGGCCTTTCACTGCCGCTGCTGACTCCCTAGGAAGTCTGAGGTTAAGCTTGGCAGGAGCACATGAGCTCAAATAATGAAGACGGTGTTGCCCCCGCCTTGAAACAAAGCCAGAAAACTTGATCTGCTTCATTGTGCCCTTTGGGTCATGTGCTAACACCGAGGCCTTCTGGAGCGCTAATCCCCCTAATGATGCCTTCTCCCAGCCCTTGCCCAAACCCCACAAGGCCCCCTGGCCTGGCAAGCCAGTCAGAATAAAGGCAGCACGGTGTTCGGCTTTTGAACTGAGTTCAAGGCAATTAAAGTCAAGGGCGAAAGAGGGAAGGAGCGAGCTTAGAAATACCAGCATAATAAGCAGTTTGACTGGGGCGCTCTGCAAATTAACTCAATTAGACAAAGCCTGATTTAACGGGGGTATGCGGGGAGAAGCTCTCCCCTCATTAAGTTGGGCTGTTGGAGGTACTGCTAATGGAATTAAACTTCTTTTAGTGGTTTGAATCACACATAGAAGAGTCTGTACATGTACTCGGACCCACGAGCACATGCATGAACGCTAGGATTTTTGTGGGAATTTTTTTTTCAATGTACAGAGGGGTCGGATAGACGGTCTCACAGAAATATACCTCCCCCAAGCAAAAGCCCCCCACCCCCTAAATCAAAAACAGGACCAGCCTGAGGCATCAAGAGCACGCGCATAGGAGAGAGCAGCAGAGCAGCTCGAGGTGTGGCAGACCATGGGCCACCTTGGGTGGGGGCTTCTATTGGCTGGTCTGGGCTGTGGCCTCCTGTCCGGAGCTTGGGCACAGTTCCCTCGGGTCTGCATGACCGTGGATAGCCTGCTGTCCAAGAGGTGCTGCCCCCCACTGGGCACAGAACTGACCAATGCCTGCGGCACTCAGCAGGGCCGGGGCCAGTGTAGGGAAGCGCAAGTGGACACCCGACCTTGGAGCGGACCTTACGTCCTGCGCAACCAGGATGACCGTGAGCAGTGGCCCAGGAAATTCTTCCAGTGGACCTGCAAGTGCACAGGTGAGAAGTGAGGGACCTCGGTGCCCAGGGCATGGTGGGGAGGACTTCAGCCGGGAAGGATACAGAAGACTCTCTGGAGCAGCAGGTGGTGAAAGACAGGCCTGACTGACTGGGGGTTGTGGTTGTGTAAGGCCCGTCACTTGGTTGCTTCCTTCCCCGGATGGAAGCTAACTCAAGACGGCCCGGGTCAAACCCGGTTACGTGGACTCATGCCAACTGCCCACTGGCTTGTTGGCTGGAAAGAGGGAAGCTCAGGAGCATCAGAGTCAGCCATGAAAGGCAGAGCAAAGTCCTTTCAGGATGGGTGTGGCGCCCTCTCCTTCCGAAATGGGTTTGCACTTGTCGGAGTGGGGGGTATGGGGGCTTGGCATGGGGAAGCCAGTAGAGAGAGTTCAGTCACCCTAGACTCAGTGTTCCTAATGATCTGAGCAGAGGTCCAGCAGGGTATCTGTTTATTCAAACGATGGTGCCAGGTGGGAGGGTGGAGCTATTTCTCTGAGCAGGGGAATAAGGTTAGAAGGCAATTCCCACTCTTTTCTGGGTTTCACCTGGGCATTTCCAAATGAATTCAGGGACCCCTTCCATCTCTATTTTTTTAAATATATATATATATATTTATATATATATGTATCTCAAACTCTCTTACTACCTGGGCCTTTGACATCTCTGCATGTTGGTCATTTCTGGGGCTCTCCAGAACCTTCTCTAATCCTCTGGCCTTGTGCCTCTCTCTGGGGCACAGATGTGAGTGCGAAGTTGATCACTCAGAACCTACTAGGATGTTGGCTTTTGGAGCCCAGAGAACACAGCCAGCCAAGTTGGAATGTTGGACGCGGTTGTAGTGTGACTGGCCACTTTGGAGATTTGGCTTTTTTTTTTTCTTTTTGGGTCACACCCGGCGATGCTCAGGGGTTACTCCTGGGTCATGCACTCAGGAATTACTCCTGGCGGTGCTCGGGGGACCATATGGGATACTGGGAATCGAACCCGGATCAGCCATGTTGGCTGCATGCAAGGCAAATGCCCTACCCGCTGTGCTATCGCTCCAGCCCCAAGAGATTTGGCTTTTTGAATCCTGTTGTTTTCTCGTGTTTTCAGTTGATGATTGAGCTGGGTCAGGGTACAATAGGAGAAATGAAGGGAATGTTCAAATGTTGAATGCTGAGAGGAATGACAGTGGTTTGTTCTGGCTTATAAATGGTATACTGACCAGAGATGCCAGGGGCTGACTCAGAAGATGGCTTCTTTGCAGCCAACAGGCACTGAGTTAAATCCCTGGCACCACTCCATGTACCAAGTACAATCTTGGTGGCCCTGACATTAGGGATCCCCAGTGCTAATATCAACAATAGCCACAAAGGGAAGGGAAAGGAAGGGAAGGGAAGGGAAGGGAAGGGAAGGGAAGGGAAGGAAAGGGAAGGGAAGGGAAGGGAAGGGAAGGGAAGGGAAGGAAAGGGAAGGGAAGGGAAGGGAGGAAAAAAGCTTAAAAAAGAAGACAAAAAGTTTTCAGCTAGTTTTCATCAAATTTATGATCACAGTTGCTAATTTTATGGTTCAAAGGAATTGTTACGTTTTTCCCCTGGATATTCACTAAATGACCAAATTGGGCCATCTAAGACATGTTGAATATATGTTCTCTATGTTTGACTATTTACTCTCCCCTCTCCTACACAAATTGCATCTTTGCTTCTAGGGACATTCCCTCAAAGAGTCTCAGCACCTTTTAGTCTTGTGAGAAGCAGGAATTTCATTCAATTTAGGATTGGACACTACATGAGACTAGTTTGTTTGGCTGTGACTCAGAAATTCTTCTGGAACATGTCTTTCTCGCTCAATCAGTGATAGGGATTCATGGACTGGAATCTCCTTTTTGTATAGAACCCTTGGTGCACAGAAATGAGGAAATCTAATATTCGTGAACACTCTTATTTTTTTTTATCTGGCTAGCAAGTTGTTCTTTGAGATGGAAAGATTAGAGAACTGTAGAAACAAAGGCCAGAAAGGAAGGATGATTCCTTCTATCCTGAGGATTGCCTGTAAATCTTCCTCCAGAAGTCAGAATAACTGAGAGTTCTACTGCCCTTTCAAAGTTTCAAAGGGGATCCCTGTTTCAAGGAGAATAAACATACTGAAAAGGCACTTGGTGGGGTTAGAGGGGTGGGGATAGGGCTCAGGGACCGAGCACAGGCTGTGGATATGTGAGATCCTAGGTTCTGACCCCAGCACTGCATCCCCCCCACCCCAGCACCTCCAGGTGTAGAGCCTGAACACCACCCTTGATCTATGAGACCAACAGAGAAACACGGTCTAGCCTGTGAAGTCCAGTTGGCAGGACGTCACAAGCCCATAATCTCACCCAAGGAAACAAAGCTTCCTCAGAATGTAGCACTTCCCTCCTGAAATGGTCAGGGCCATGGCTTCCCCAGAGATCCACTCTCTGAGTATGGCAATTTCTATTCTTCAAAAAAAGGGAAAATTCCCTTCTCTCCATGGTTTGATCTTTCTAGGCTTATTTCGGTCATAGCTCTGTCCACCCCAGCAGTGCATGGCTCCACTTTGAACCACTGAGATAGCCTTTTATTGTCATCTCAGGACACTGAGTCCTCAGTGAGTGAGCTGGGAAATCAGTAAACTGGCACAGTAACCATTGCTCCAGGCTGGGTCAGGTAGGAGTGAGCTTCCTTCCTTCTCCCTCCCTCCCTCCCTCCCTCCCTCCCTTCCTTCCTTCCTTCCTTCCTTCCTTCCTTCCTTCCTTCCTTCCTTCCTTCCTTCCTTCCTTCCTTCCTTCCTTCTTTTCTGTTCTCTGCCTAGGGATCACTCCTGGCAGCCTTGGATATAGGGTGCTGGGATTGAACCTGCTGTACTATTGCTCCAGTCTCAAGTCTATGCAATCTTGAAGCTGGTAAAAAGATTTTAACCTGGGGGTTAGAGATTG
Source organism: Sorex fumeus (assembly GCF_029834395.1). Classification (NCBI taxonomy): domain Eukaryota; kingdom Metazoa; phylum Chordata; class Mammalia; order Eulipotyphla; family Soricidae; genus Sorex; species Sorex fumeus. The sequence continues at coordinate 34,272,232 of NW_026606065.1, forward strand.
ATATAGGAAGTTAAGGAACTTGCCTTTCATGCATCCTACCCCAGTTAGATGCCCAGCACCACAGGGTCCCCTGAGCACCAAACAGAGAAACCCCTGAGCACTGAACCAGGAGTAGCCCCTGAGGGCTTTTTGGTGTCATCAGAAAACAAAACAAACAAAACAAAACAACAACAACAACAACAACAACAAGATAAAATCCTGTTTTATCCTAATGAATAGCTGAAGATCCGAGAGTAGGGGGCTGCATTTTGTGCTTATTGTCTAGAGACAATGTCTCTATTTTCTGGGGGAAGAAATGAGTCCCAAACCACTGAACTTAATTGTCAGGAAAAGCTGAATTCCAGCCAATGTGGGCAAGTGCCATTCACCTTACGGCAGTACATGCCAACCGGCGTTTCTGATAATAGACTAGTTGCAGCTGTACCTGTGGACACATGACTGGGTGTGGAAAAAGGTGCACACCCAATTGTTTTGGAATAGTTGGCTGAGAAGTTCTTGTTTGTACAAGTGACTAAATGTCTCCATTTTCCAATCTCTGAAATGGGTATAATGATGAAACCACACTTGTAAAATTCTTTTGAGCTCTGTAGATGAAAGGCGCCGAGTGAGTATAAAGTATTGTTATTAAAATAATAGAATCTCTAATTAAAAGGAATAGGCTATTTAGAACTCCTTGTAAAGTCACTAATCGGTGGTCTTTAAGCTTATTTAGTCTAATAAGCTTCTGAGGTTAAGCTGATGCAGTTCATGTAAGAACGTGCAAGGTTTAGTTCTTACTCTTTCCGTTTTTGCCTCTGTCCCAACTAAGTACAGAATTTTGACTTTTGACATTTAAGTTTTGCTCAAAAGCACAGAGGTAGATATATTAGTATCTAGGAGTCTTCTTTTTACTCTCACCATTTCCCAGTAAGATAACGTAATTTTTGTTGCCATTATTGGTGGCTTAAATAGGGGAAAATTGACCCACATTAAATTGAAGCAAGAAACTGCTATAAAATCTAAATTAAAGAAATAAACATTTTATGTGCTAGACTTCTATTGCGTACTTTTCTAATGCCTTCAGCATTTTAATGCATTCTTTGTGTGTGTGTGGTTAGGGGACCACATCCCCCATTGCTGAGGATGGGGTGGGGTGGAGGGTTATTTCCAATTTAATGCTCGGAATTGCTCATGGCACTGCTCAGGGTACCATGCATTGCCAGGAAGCAAACTCTGAACTCCTAATGCATTGTGTTTACCCAGCCCCTTGAACTCTGTATTCCTGCCCCCTAAATTTGCTCTTCAGACCAGATTTAGAAGCATAAAAATCAGAGACTTCACTTCAGAGCTTTGTTGGATTATCTTTGAGACATGCTGGAAAAAGAATTTTTTTTTTCTTTTTGGGCCACACCTGGCAATTCTGCACTCAGGAATTACGACTAATGGCTCTTGAGAACCATTAAAAGATGCAGGGATTGAACTCGAGTTGGCTTCATGCAAGACAAATGCCCTACCCATTGGACTCTCACTCGGGCCCTGGAAAAAAGAATTTTTGAGTGACTGCATTGGACTAAACTCAAACCCAGACACAGGTCTGCTTATTAAGATGATCATATTATTTCTTGGGGGGAAAATTCTAGTTTTGTGAGACACGAGAGGACTTATTTCAACCTCTAGATGAAGTGTCTCTGAGTCACGATTTGTCCTTTTTCCTTTGTTCTTCATAGTACTTGGTCTGTTCTGTTCTATTTCCAAGTGACACTGGAATTTATATTTCATCACTCCATGTTCTTCATATCTTCTAGGTCAAGGCAATGGTCATTCTCTATATTTCTGTCTTCAAGTCTTTGCTTTTTACTCCATTATTTATATATTCTTCCACCACCCTGTCACCCCCATGCTTATTTAACACAAGTTAAGGACCTTCAGGTGCCAAGAGAGGAAAGTTCTCACCATGAGTTTTACAGTATCCACAACATACTGGGTGAGTAAGGTAGCTATGAAAATGGATATTTAATGACTTAATAACTGATCTCTAGCAATGCTTATTGTGCTAGCAGCTAATATAGAACCTTCTTTGACCAGATCATATGCATGAAGCTCTTTCAACAGGTTGGTTTTTCCTATTAGCCCAGGGAAGTGCAACTCTTCTCTCAATAGGAAGGATCCGAGAGAGGAACTTCAAACTTACCAAGTGTGAGAAGATATCTAGCTACATATAAGGTGGTGGGAACACCAGAGGAGGAAAACTTGGTGCTGGCCTGCATTTAAGGGCTAAAAATTGGTATACTAATTGTGGAATAGATGAATGAAGGAGATCATTGGTTATTGGCAATATCTTCTTCCCTGGCAACTGAAAAACTGTGGCCAAAAAATATGCAGGCATCTTCAAACTCAAGGCATGAGGTGGTCATGAATTACTTGATTTCAATGAGGGCCTCCAATTTTATGCCTTAAAATGTAGAAATACATTGGATTTATTATGACAAAATGTAGGTGTGCTATCTCTGGATATTTTAAAGAGAGGAAGTGCTCTGCTATTATAGAGTTGGGACTATACATTTTCCTCGGGTCACAGACTCCAAGTTTCCATTCTTATATTTTTCACATGATTTATGTATACTGGCTGTTCAAAAAGCACACCCTTTTCCTGTAAAAGCCATCAGATGATATGATCAGTGACATGTTTCAAGAAAGGATATTTAAAAGATATCATAAAAAATTTTCAGAGAACTTGGATGATAGCAAGAGAAAATCAAGAATCCAAACTTTATGAAGCCTAAGTACCTGAGAATTGTCTGATATAATAGGTGCTCAATAAACACATGGTACATAGTTTTTATTTAATAGCTTCACCCCAGTAAACAATGTAAATTTTAATGTTTAACCCTAACATGATTCCAGTTTGGGGATAAATAGACTTTAATTTTAAATATTTTTTACTTCTGTTTTTATACAGTATTGAAATCGGCAAATAGAGATAATTGGGCTATGTAAATGTAGGTATAATGTACCGGCTGTGTAAGGGTATGTATAATATAAATGGGTTATGTAAGAGTAGGTATAATGTAAATGGGTTATGTAAGAGTAGGTATAATGTAACTAGGCTATGCAAGGGTAGGTATAATGAGTGCTACAAAGAGCATAGATACTGAATAGTCAATTACTTAGAAATGAATTCTTTCTACTTGAGATGATTTTTGGTGAGGGGTTTGGGCCACACCCAGCAGTGCTCAGGGCTTACTCCTGGCTCTGTGCTCAAGGAGCACTCCTGACTGGGCTCTGGGGATAATACGAAGTGCTGGAGTTGGAACCTAGATCAGCCACACACAGGCAAGTGCCGTACCCATTTTACTATTTATCACTTCAAGCACCAAATTATTTTTCTATTTCTTTTTGTTTGCTTTTTTGGGTCATACCTGGGAATAATCAGGGGTTACTCCAGAATCTGCTTTCAGGTATCACTCCTGGCAGTGTTTGGAGAACCATATGGGATGCCGGAGATTGAACTTGGGTTCACTGTATGCAAGGCAAATGACCTCTTCCCCACCCCCCCCCGCCCCCCGCTATACTATCTTTCTGGCTCTACATAAGATGTTTTTAAGAATAATTTGTTTAACCATCAAAAAGTCCTTTGCCTACGAGGCCAGAGATAGTACAGAGGTTAAATGTTTATCCCTTCTGTCTATAACATTTTCCCCTCACCATCTATTCAGTCAACACAGTCAATTCCTGTTCCCTCCTGGCAACACATTTGCTTCCCTGCATACCACCAGGAGTGACCCCTGAGCACAGAGCTAGGAGTTGCCACTGGATATGGCCCCCAAACAAGCAGAATCTTTTAGCTTCATAGAAATGAAAACATGTACTTTTTGAAAAAAAAAAAAACAAACAAACACAAACACACACACACACACAAAACACAGTACCAATGTGTACAAAGCTAATTATTTTGTGTTTATGGTATTGAAAATATTTCGTTTTCCTTTAGAGATCCAGGTAACTCTATCACATAGTACATTTTCATTTCCATTTTTGTTTTTATTATCTATCAGAATGATTTTACAGGGCCCAATTTCCCTTCTAATCTACAAGAACAGGGAGAAAGTGGAAGAACATTTATATTTATAGAATCATCAACTATGTATTTTATCTTTCTTTGTTGTCTTTATTAAATATATATATTTGTAATTTTAGCTTTATGGAAAGATAATTCACAAAACTATAAGATCTATATAGGGAACATTGGGCTGGCTTGATTTTATATGTTTTTCTTTTGGGGGAGTCCCACCTGGAGGATTCCTATTTTTGTATCAGGAATGACCACTTGTATTACTCCAGGGATTTGAATCAGGGTCAGCAGGGTTGCAAGGCAAGTGCCTTAACCTCTGCACTATTCCTCAAATCCCTGCCTTCCTTCATGTGCCTTTCATTCATCCAACAAACATTCATCATGTATAAGGTCAGTCTTACAGCTGCCTGTAGTGGCTATAAGCAGCTGTTTATAAGCACTGGGATAAAGTCAGTGAAAGACGGATGCAAAGTACCAGAGGGCAAACACAGAGCAACTGACCCCAATGTGATGAATGAATCAAGGATGATTCATACAGAACCTATTGTGAAACTTAAAAGTAGGTGACCAGGGCAAAGAGCAGTTTAGGCAGATGGTGAGGGAAAGTGTTGTAGACAGAAGGGGTGAGCAATCAGAAGACCTGGGTAGCCGGAAAGAAAGAGGAGAGCATGGAGTTGGCCGACACTTAAATGCTTTGCTTGACTTTTCAGGTCCCCTGGGAGGACTGCATGGTAATACTCTTTCATTTCTATATTTTGGATATATTTTTGGGGGCAGGGTGAACCGTACCCAGGGTACTATATGGGATGCTGGGGAGAGAACTCAGGTTAGCCACATCAAGGGAAGCACCCTCCCCTCTGTATCATCTCAACAATATTTCAGATATTTTAATGTGTAGAATAATGTTGACATTTCATGAAAATTTCAATATTTAATTAACCCACACCAAAAGGAGAGGTAGATCTCCTCTAAAACAATATTCAAATATGGAAAAAATCAAGGGCCAAGTTCAAATAAATTAAGCTTTAGAATTCAACCAGAAAAATGCGTTGAGTGTGATCTCCTAGTTCTCATTCCTGGGGTTGACGGAGCAGAGACACGTGCTGCCGACAGGAACAAGGCAGTGATTTGCACTTCCTGCCACTGTGGATGCAGTTCACCTCACAGAGCTGCCAGCCTCCGTGGATTTTGTCCTAACCCTGTCTCCTTTGTGAAATGAAGCAGCTTAAAAAAAAGAAAATTCGCTTACACCCAAATGCCTGGAAATCCACTTATTACATCCGTTCCTAGCCTTTTGCTTAGTGCGTAGCATTTTCCTTCTCCAAGTCAATGCACTGCTTTGTGCCAGCCTTTTCATGTGTGCCCTGGGGCAGTGGGACTCAGAGCATCCACATCCGGGTGCTGCTCAGCCCCTGGTGGGACAGGAAGTTGAGGAGGGCAGAGCCTCTCTGTGATCCATGAGAGGTTTTATCTCTCCCTTTCTCTCTTATCTTTCTCCTTCCTCCCTCCCTCCCTCCCTCCCTCCCTCCCTTCCTTCCTTCCTTCCTTCCTTCCTATATCGGTGGGCCCCACAGGTGACTTATGTGAAGTGGGGAGGAGAAAGACGGTCATTTTCTCCCCAACCACCTCTGCCGCCCGGGACCCAGGGTTACTGGGTTTTTGTCTCACCTCGCGGAAAGGAATTTCAGGAGTAGACAAGCAGTGAAATGGATTTTATTTGGAGAATTTTCAGGTGTGGAGGGGGAGAGAGTGAGAGAGTAACGTACTCAAGAGAGAACACGGGCTTCTCCAAGGGTGGAGAGAGAGCCCCTACACACATCCTAGCATTAGACACAAAAGCATGAAAGCACACATCTCAAGAGGGGAGATGTGGGCGACGCATGTGCTCAGCCCACATGTGCTTGGCCACATGGGCACAAGCAGCCCATGAACTCAGGCAGCATATGCTCGCCCTTCCTTTGTTCAAGATGGCCTTTATAGGGTTTCTCCAGCCTTCCGCCACATGAAGCTTCTTCCAAGGTAAAAGTCTATTGCTGAGGAGGTTACCAGGGAGGTTGGGAGTGGTGAGTCTTCTTTGGGCTGGATCACGTTTTAATCAGATTAAGGCAGAGGTCTGAGGATTTGAGGAACTTCATGGGGAAGGAGTTTATATCCTCAGGGTCTACTGATGGTCTTATCGGGTCTTTGTTTTCTGTATCCACAAGGTGGATCAGTCCTAGAATTCTTCTTCCATGAAACTTTGTTAATCCAAGTTTCATTGCCAAGGGCCTTTCCCTATCTACCTGTCTACATCACTTCCTTCCTTCCTTCCTTCCTCCCATTCTTTATTTCTTTTTCTCATTCTTTCTTTTGTCATTTCTCTTTCCTTCCTTGGCTTTTTTTTGGGGGGAGGGGGTGTGGGCACAGTGCTCAATCTGTGCTCAGGGATGCTTCTGTACTTCTAAGGGATACTGTACTTCCCAATCTGTGCTCAGGGAACATTCCTGGAGGTGCTTGGGGGACCATATGGGGTGCCAGGGATTGAACCTGGGTCAGCGATGTGCAAGGCAAGCACCTTATCCACTTTACTATCTCTCTGGCCCAGAGAGATAGTGTGTTCTTGTCCAGGGATCCCATTACAAAGTGCCACAGGACAGGGCATCAACAGAAATACATTCTGTGGCAGTTGCTTAGGCTGAAGTGTTCGTCAGGGCCTTGACTATCTTCTCCCTGTGTGTTCATCTCCCCTGGTAACTCTCTGTGCCCAACTTCTTAAACACCAATCTCTGTGTTGGACAAGAGCTGCCCTGATTGTTAATTTGAATGACTTCTTTTATTCCCCCATTTCTTAATGACAGTCGTATGCAGAAGGATTGGGGATTAGGACTTCCACACAGATGTTTAGTGGGGACTTTGTTCAGATTTGGAGAGCATGCAAAACATGGCTTATTCTATTGCTTTGCTAGGACGATTTCTAGGTAACTCTGTATCCCTACAGTCCACTGGGAAAGACAAGCATTTTAGAAGGAGACCCAGAAAAGGAAGTTGAGTTGACTTTAATTACCTCTAGAGAGCACCACCATCTTTTCTTCCATTCCAGTGGTTCAAATTTAGAAACATCTTCCAAACTCCATCCACTTAGGCCACACACACACACACACACACACACACACACACACACACACACACTTAGTGAATACCATGAAATACAATTACAGACTTACAAACTTTCATGATTACATTTCAGTCATACAGTGATTGAATACCCTTTCCTCCACCAGTGCCCAAACTCCACCACCAATGTTCCCAGTATCCCTTCCGCCATACCCACCTCATCCCCCTGCCTCTGTGGCAGGCACATTCCCTTTTACTCTCTCTCTCTCCTTTTGGGTTTTATGGTTTGCAATACATGTAGTAAGTGGTCATCATGTTTGGTCCATAGTCTACTTTCAGCATGCATCTCCCATCCCAAACGAGCCCTCCAAGCATCATTCACTTAGTCATCCCTTATCCATCCCAGCTGCCTTTTCCCCAGCATGTGAGGCTGGCTTCCAAGTCATGGAGCGATCTTCCTGGCCCTTATCTGTATTATCCTTGGGTGTTAGACTCCCATTCTGTCATTTTATATTCTTGTTTTTTCAACACTAGGAAACTTTGCTGGCTATAACTGCGGAGACTGCAAGTTCGGCTGGACAGGCTCCAACTGTGATCAGAGGAAGACACCAGTGGTTCGGCGGAATATCCACTCCCTGACCCTTCAAGAGAGGGAGCAGTTCTTGAGTGCCTTAGACTTGGCCAAGAACACTGTGCACCCTGACTATGTGATCACCACGCAGCACTGGCTGGGCTTGCTTGGGCCCGGGGGCACCCAGCCACAAATTGCCAACTGCAGCATTTACGATTTTTTCGTGTGGCTCCATTATTACTCTGTTAGAGATACTCTGTTGGGTAGGTGTCTCTGAGGAGCTAAAGGCAGATGACAATCGACTGGGGATTGGTGGCAAGGGGAATCATTTCACACAAGTGAATTGATCTCAAGAAAGGAGTAGGCTTATAAAAAGCAGCCTGTGCCAATGCTGCCTGGAGTTATGGACCAGCGTCTTCTTAGACATGGGCTGCAGACATTCCAAAAATGATATTACAGGACCAGAGTCATAGTACAGCTGGTAGAGAGCTTGCCTTGCATGTGGCAGGCCTGGATTTGATCCTCAGCATCCCATATGGTCTCCTGAAAACCATCAGGAGTAATTCCTGAGGGTAGAGCCAGGAGTGACCCTTGAGTGTTGATGGGTGTGTCTCAAAAGTTGAAAAGAAAATGTTATCTCCTGGACTTAGTGTAGGGTTTCATAGTCTAATCTCTTGCCTATAAAGCTATTAATTCTCAAAGGCAAGAGTTGAGGTGGAGATACATTCCTTTTGGTTCTAGGGAAACAAAACATTCTTGATCTGACCTAAGAATGCCCCTCTGATCTTCAAATGAGAGAGATTAATGGAACATGTGATCAAAGCTAAGAAATGTCTTTGTGCAGTAAAAGAAGTTGTGTTGGCAGGTGACCTCTTGTTAAACTCACGTGTAGGGTGCTCAGCACTGTGGGAACCCTCCGTTTTGGGCAGGTGTACTATTATCAGGGAAGCACCTAAAATTGAGTCACAGCCATGTAGAAGTCCTCCTGGTGCGCCGTTTAAATTGGAATATATTGATTGCTGGACAAAATGATGACCCACCCTTCGTGATTCCAAAAGTTGGGGCCGAGGGAGGACATGGAATGGGGTGGGGGGTTGTCTATTAGGAATTTGACTAAAGTAGTAGGTGTAACTTTGGCTTCAGTTTTCCTTCCCGTGGAGAGATAGGGCCAGAATTTTTGCTTCTGAACCATTGAAACCCAGCTGGGTTCTGGGATGGAACCAGAAATATTGTTGTGTAGTCTCTGGCACTCCCCAGCTATTTTAGGACTGGAGCACCTGTACACATTGAGACTGTGAGCCGTCCTCACCTCTACCTGATATTGTGCTCATTTGGGGGACTTAACTTTGGGATAAGGGTGAAATGCGTGAGCACATTAAATGCTCTCTGGAATTGTCACCCTCCTTTGAAATTATCAGCCTTTATGTTTACAATGCCACCCCCCCCCCCCAGCACTTAATCCTCCTTTACCATTTTATTTAGAAAAATTTCTTTCTTTTTTTTCTTTTATTTTTTCTTTGTTTTTTGGGGGGGGTCACACTTTGGTGGTACTCAGGGCTTACTCCTGGTTCTGCACTCAAAACTTACTCCATCACTCCCGATGGTGCTTCGGGAACCAAATGGATGCTGGGAATTCAACCCAGGTGGGTCACATGCAAGGCAAGCACCCTACTCACTGTACCCTCTCTGTCCCCCTAAACTTGGTTTCTTTATTTTTATCTAGGCACCATCAATTAAATTAACACCAATATTAATGTTTTAGGAATATAATATTACAGTGTCATACTTGCCACAAAAAGGCTCATATCCTCAGACCACTGTCTAGTTTATTCAGAGCATAAAAAGATAATGTGGCTAATATCAACAGGAACGTTCTTTCCTTAGTGAGACCTTTTAACACTTGCCTCACAGGTGAGTATCTGCCTATCTTTATCCATCTATCAGGACTTTCCTGGTTCATATACTTTTTGTTGTTTTCCTGGAATCACTCTGAAGATTTTTTGCTTTATGAGAGGGTAGACTCTAAAGGGAAAAAGAAAACTATAGTTCCTGGTTGTCTCGAGGAATTGAATTTATATTCATGTGTGTGCCGCTCTCTCAAGTTATTATAGGTACTTGAAAAGAGAAGTCGAGTTAGCTAAAGTTTCCACATAGCCATCCAGAGCCATTATCAAAGGGGAAAGAAGGATGGAACAGGCAGTAAGGAGGTCATTAAATTTCCCAGAGCTTTTCACGAAAATTGACAGTTCCAGTGGCCAGCCAAATTGGTTTGAATGTATTTTTCTTCCTCTGGTCTCAGAGACCATGCTTGTCAGCTAACAGTTGGAACTGATGGATGGCTGAGGCAAAATTGTGTATGTACTTTTTTGGCTTTATAAATGCTGAATTAGGACTAAGCATGCAGCCAATATTGTTCTATTATTCATTAGGCTCTCCCTTATAAATTTGTGCATTTATAAGAAGAGTTTAGAAAATGCCTTTAAAAATTATATTTCATGTAGGTCTTAATGAGCTATTTCTTTGGACACTCAATTCATCTTAATGAAAGTTTGCTTACAAATTGGCTATAGAATTTAATGTATTCAAGTGACCTGAATTCTTCTGGCAATCAAACGTTGAAGGAGAATAGACCCTTAAGTTGCAAGTTGTCCCTGAAAACAGTTTTGTTTCTTTGAGTGTTGCTTTCAGAGAAATAAATGACAAGAATGCATTTTTTTTTCAACAAAAAATCAAGAACACATTGGATTTACAGACACATATAAGTAAAGTTTAATATAGAAGACATTTGATTCCATGATCTCCCATCTTTTTTCTGATTGTTTTAGGACCAGGGCGCCCATACAAGGCTATTGATTTCTCTCACCAAGGACCTGCCTTCGTTACCTGGCACCGGTACCACTTGCTGTGGTTGGAAAGGGATCTCCAGGTTAGCCTAAGTCATATATTTAGTTCTTCCGATTTTGTCTTCATGATCAAGACCCCGGTCAGGCTTTGCTTTCTTATTGTATCTGACAACAAAGATGAAATTGACTCAGCGTGTTCTTTATCTTTAGCGACTCACAGGTAATGAGTCTTTTGCTCTGCCCTACTGGAACTTCGCCACAGGGAGAAATGAGTGTGATGTGTGTACAGACCAACTGCTGGGAGCACCAAGAGAAGATGATCCAATGTTGATTAGTCAGAACTCCAGATTTTCCAACTGGAAAATTGTCTGTAATAGGTAATGGCTGGTGACTCTACAAAGATCCAGACATCATAATAGCTTACGTGCGACAGGTGGACTGTTGCCCCGTCATTTAACATCTAATACATGTTGTGTTCTGTTTGTATTTCTAAATATTACTTTCACGATGGCAGCGAGATTTTAAGAAATTCTAAGATGCCCCTAAATTTTAAGAAATACAAAAATAGGAAATCACATCTGGGAACTGAATACTATGGTGAGCATGGAGACTGCTTTAAAACTAAGAGTAGATCCTGCTTTTGCCCAATATTTCTTTCTTTTTTAATTGTAATTTTAATTTTTTTTTGCTTTTTGGGTCACACCCAGCAAAGCACAGGGGTCACTCCTGGCTCATGCACTCAGGAATTTCTCCTGGCAGTGCTTAGGGGACCGTATGGGATATTGGGAATCAAACCCGGGTCGACCGTGTGCAAGGCAAATGCCCTACTCACTGTGCTATCGCTCCAGCCCTGCCCCCAATTTTTTTCTATTCTCTTTCTCACTTAAAAAATTGAGCTAACATTGGCTTGTAAGAGAGTGTTAGGGTAGGTTTGGGCAGTCATGCACCATAAGCAGTACCATAGTGCTAATAGTTCTTTACCACAGTTTACAGGACTCCTCCTATCCTGTCCATTTCTACCCTCTCCCCTTGGTAAGGTCAGTTCTAAGTAAGCCTTTGCTTACATCATCTGTTTCATTGTTCTGTTTCTTTAAATCCTGCATGTGAGCCCAGTATTTGTCTTTCTTTCTCTGACTTATTTCATTTAGCATGATACTCTCTAGATCCATGCAGGTTGAAGCAAAAAGCAAGATCTCATCTGCTCTTGTAGCTCATCAGTATTCGTCTCTCTCAATTTCTTTATCTACTCATCTGTGTAAAACAATCTCAATTTCTCTATCTACTTACCTGTTCTTGGGCACTTGAGCTGTTTTGGATCTTGCCTTTTGTGAATAGTGCTGCTGTGAATACAGGAGTGCAAAAGTCTTCAAAATAGTGGTTTTGACACTTTGGGCTAGATGCTAAGAAGCATTCTTATGACGCAGAACTGGGTCATGTGTAGCTCATTTCTTAATTTTTGAGATATCTCCATACTATTTTTTATACAGGCTGAACATTCCCACTAGTAGTGAATAAGGCTTTCTTTTCTCCCATATCCTTTTTAGCATTGCTTTTTCTACTTTTTTTGGATGTATGCCAATCTCACTGTATGAGATAATACCTAACTGTTATTTTTATTCATGTTTCCCTGATGATAAGTGACAAAGAGTATTTTTTCATATATCTGTTGGTCATCAGCATGTCTTCACTAGGGAAATGTTTGTTCAGTAATTCTCCCATTTGGCGGGTGGGGGGGGGAGTTGTTTTGTTGTTTTTGTTATTTCTAATTTTTGCAAGTGCTTTAAATATCTTAGATGTTAGCTCTTTGTCATATGAATGATGAGCAAATATTTTCTTTCAATCTGTAGGGTAGATATAGTATTTTTAATCTTCTTGTGAATCTTAGCTTAGATGACTACAACCAACGCGTCACACTGTGTAATGGAACCTATGAAGGTTTGCTAAGAAGAAGCCAGGTGGGAAGAAACGGTGAGAAATTGCCCACCTCAAAAGACATACAAGACTGTTTGTCTCTCCAGAAGTTTGACAATCCTCCTTTCTTCCAGAACTCTACTTTCAGCTTCAGGTTGGTTCTTTGAGCTCTGCTCATCTGGAGGTTCACAATGTATTTTATACATTCATGCCTGTGATTATCTTGAAAGGGAAGGAAATTCAGATATCAGGAGGCATTTATAAAACATAATGAGGGAGGGGTTTGATCCAAAGAAGATATCAAGACCTCATGGGGAAAGTTATTCTCCACTTACTGTAACTAAGAGTGTAAGCCTGAGCACATCTGGGTGTGGTCCAACACCTCCCCAGACCCTGTACAAGGGGTATTGCTTTAATTATCCTCTGTCCTCCCGTTGTTCATCGATTTGCTCAAGCGGGCCCAGTAACGTCTCCATTGTGAGACTTCTTGTTACTGTGTTTGGCATATTGAATACTCTCGGTAGCTTGCCAGGCTCTCCAAGAGGGGCGGAGGAATCGAACCTGGCTCAGCCGGGCTGGCTGTGTGCAAGGCAAATGCCCTACCGCTGTGCTATCACAATTATCCTCTAATGTAGTTATTTAAAGTCAACTTTTGTATCTGTAATTTCTGTAAATATATTCAGGTATAGTCTTCAGAATCAACATACCTCATTAAATATAGTATCTTAAAAATAGTTAAGGGATAAAGGAGCCAGTACAGGGTTAAAGCACTTGCCATGTATATGGCTGACCCCAGCTCAATCCCTGACACTGAATATAGTTCCTACACCATTAGTTGTTGTTTCCAACCCCTACCAGAAGTAAATATTTAATTATCTTTTTCATTCATTTATTATATAAATGAGTCATCCATTTATTTATTTTTAATGTTGGAGCACACCCAGCAATACTTGGACTCTAGGTAGAGCAGAACTCAAAACTTGCCAGTTTTGTGCTTAGTAGTCATTTCCATTTAGGTTTTGGGGTCCGGTAAGTTCCCAATTCAAATGTGGTTGACTTGAGTCATGTGCTCAGTATCTTGAATTATAGATACAGTTAACTCAGTATGTTGAACCAGCTCTGTACTTTTTTGTCTTTTTAAAAATGTATTAGCCAGAGACATTGATATTAGAAGTTGAGATCCCAAAGTGTACACTTAACTCAAATTATAAATTATAACAGAGCAGTGACCTTATAATATTGAAATTCAAAGATCATATAACAATTTCCTCCCTCTAATAAAAATTATGAGATGGCTATTTTGATATGAACAATATTTTAAACAAAGAAGGATAGAGCTCCAAAAGAGAATAGTAGGGGCAAGAGGGATAGTATAGCAGGTAGGTTGCTTGCCTTACACACAGATAAATTGGGTTTAATCCCCAGAACCCCATCTGGTCCCCAAGACATCCAGTGCAGTGCGATCTCTAAGTGCAGAGCTAGGAATAAGCTCTGAATACATTGTCTGTGACCCAATAACAAGAACAGCAGAGGGTAAATAGACTCAGATTCCCAAACAAAATCCATTCTTTCTTAACTGTATGTAAATTATACAGCGGGGCACACCACTGAACTCAAATACAGAGTGTAACTGTTAAAGTGTAGCTTGCTTTCTCCTTTGGGTTCCAGAGTGTATGGTAGGGTTGAACCTCAGTGTAGGGTTATGGGGAGGTCCAAGATGACATTCAAGATTATTTTGAAAAACAACATATTTTTTGTTTGTTTTTATTGTTGTAAAATGTCACTAATCCAAGGTATATTCCATCAAGTTTTGAGTGAGGGAACTGGTTCTCCAAATGTAGTTCTGAGGTCACCATAATTGGTGTCATCTGGGAGTTGAAGAGAAATAAAACTTATTAGGATCCAGTCTCTACCCACTGAATCAGAAACTTTGTAAGTGGGGCATAAAATATGTGTTTTTCTCCAGTGATTCCAATGTATGCTTAAATTTGAGAATCACTGAGTTAGAGTATGGGCAATTAGAATTTCTTGCAAGTGGGGAGGAGAAAAGAGAAGGATAAGGAGTTGGAGAATATATCTAGAATGCTGAATAGATCACAGTCAAGCTGTAGAAATATTTTATGTTTCTATGTTAATTCGAAATACATTTACTGATCACATAATTGGGGATACTGAGTTTTGGTAGAAAAAATTTAGTCTGCATGAAAGAGAGCTCAGAAGATGTGTAATTGTCATCTTGCACATAAAAGAATCTATATGAATAGGTCCACAAGTCATGTGGATGAAGAGCTATATCCCTTTTTAAAAGATCATTAGTTACTAATCACTTAATTACTAGTTAATTGGCTTTTTCAAAGCTTTCTGTGTCCCCACACAGTCTCAATTTAGAAGACCGTTGTTTAGGCTGGGAACAATAAGAAGAAAGCTCCAAAAATCCTTGACTGTTGTTGTTATCATACTTATTTTTCTCAGGAATGCCCTGGAAGGGTTTGATAAAGCGGATGGAACTTTGGACTCTCCGATCATGGGACTTCATAACTTGGTTCACTCCTTCTTGAATGGGACAAATGCTTTGCCTCACTCTGCTGCCAACGACCCCATTTTTGTGGTAGGTTCAAAGACTTAGAATAGTCCAACAATTTTCTAGATAATAGCACTGTAGCACTGTCCTCCCGTTGTTCATCGATTTGCTTGAGCGGGCACCAGTAACATCTCACAACAAATTGTGAGACTTGTTACTGTTTTTGGCATATCAGATACATCATGAGTAGCTTGCCAGGCTTTGCCGAGCAGGCGAGATACTCTTGGTAGCTTGCCGGGCTCTCTGAAAGGGGCGGAGAAATCAAACCCGGGTGAGCTGCGTGCAAGGCAAACGCCCTAGTCACTGTGCTATTGCTCCAGCCCTGACAAAACAAAAATAATTAGTAGGAAATGGGGGCAAAAGATCTAAACGGAAATTTCTCAAGAAGAAATATATAGATGGCAAATAAGCATATGAAATGATATTCAGCATGATTTATCACTGAGTAACTGCAATTCAAACAATGCTGACAGAATACAACACACCTAGTAGAATGGCTAAAATCCACAACACTGAAAATAGCAAATACTAGAACTGTAGAGCAACAGAAATTCTCATATTGTACTGGCGTGAATGCAAAAATGATACAGCCACTTCAGCAGTTTCTTACAAACTTAAAAGTAGTCTGGTTATACAATCTAGCAATTTTGCTCTTAGTATTTTGCCCAAAAAAAGAGTTGAAAACTATGTCCACACAAACCCTAACTCATATTTATAGTAACTTTATTCATAATTGCCAGAAACACTAAGTTAATGTGTCCTGCAAAAGATGATTAAATAAACTGTGGTACACCCATACAATAAAATATTACTCAGTGGTAAAACAAACAAGTACAATATGTTAAAAAATGAACTTTTGGGGATGGAGCAAATGCACAGTGGGTAGAGCATTTGCCTTGCACGCGGCCAACCCGGGTTTGATTCCCAGCATCCCATATGGTCCCCTGAGCACCGTCAGGAGTTATTCCTGAGTGAAGAGCCAGGAGTAGCCCCGGGTGTGACCCAAAAAGCAAAATAAATAAATAAATAAATAAGTAAATAAACTTTTAAGCAACAAAACTGACATGGAGGAACCTTAATAGGAACACTGTTGAATGAATGAGTCTGAGTCTAGAAAGACTACATTTTGCATGATTCCAACCTTATGGCATTCTTGGAAAAAATATAATATTCAATAAATAGACAAACTACTAAAATGATTAAGATGTTAAATTTAATGTTATCTGTATTCAACCACAACTGGGGACTTTTAGGAAAAACTCTGATATTATCTTAGTGGATATATAATATGCATTTCATTAAATCTATAAAACTGAAAAACATACAGAATGACTTAGTTAAGGACATATCAATACTGGCTGATAGAAATATATGTAGGATAGCAATACAAGTTGTTAATAATAAAGGGAAATTGATGTGCATAGCATGAGGGATATATATGCATATACTTAAAATTTATGTTTATCAATTTGGGGGCTTTTATGGATTTTTATGCCACTCCCAGCAGTGTTCAGAGTTTACTGTTTGATATGGTGCTGAGGTGACTATCTGCAGTTGCATATATTTGATTCTCAATAAGACTAAGATTTGGTGTATGCGTTTTATTCTTTGGTTGAACAATGAGATGGATGCATATAGAAATAAATTTTAATCTATACCACCGCAGTGGTTGGATAACATTTGAAGTTTCTCATCAGAAACCCATGCATCAGAGACGGGACAACTCTGACCCTAGACAGGAGCTTGGATTCCAGGGATGTACTCATAAATTAGCATAAGGAATTAGAAATGATTTACTACTTTAGCATACATTATCATGAATTAGAATACTGAGAAGAGATTTTCCATTGGTAAGTTGAGTTGGGTTGAAAATGGGTGGTGAGCTGGAAAACATGAGCAGGTACAAGAGTTCTTACATGGAGGAGGTGTAAGAATCTAGAAAATACAACCACTTGGCACTTGGGACATGGCAGAGTCTCTCTCTTTCACTGGTTGTTCCCCAAGTCTCTCTTCACAGTATTATGCTCCCCGTGACGTATTCCATATGCCAGACACAGTAACAACAAAATCTCCAATGGAGACGTTACTGGGCCCGCTCGAGCAAATCGATGATCAATGGAGGGCCTTTACTTTTTACTTTTACTTTTATAATATTCCCCATATAATATTCTGACTATAGAGGAGCTTCACTTGCTTGCTATTCATATATCTTAGTGTCCTCTCTGGAGAGTCTCTTCCATCCAAAACACTAGTCGGAAAAGAGAGTGGTGCCCCCTCCCCTCATGTCCTTTATTCCTTCTGTGATGACTTGTCAAAAAATGTCTGAGTTGATCAGAATTTGTTCCTATGTTCACAGTTGCATGCAGCCTAGCCATAAGTTTATTGGAGAGGGGACAGGGACACAGGACCACGACCCACCCCAGCTGCAGGAGTCTACTGTCCTCATTGGTGGTGGGAAATGGACATAGCGAGGGATGGGTGTTGGATCATAATATGGCTGAAACCTGATCATAAACAGCTTTATAAATGTGTATCTCACAGTGACTCAATTAAAAAAACCATAAAATATAATTAAAAATTAATAATAAAAAAAAGAGAACCTGGGATGCTGATGGCATAGACGAGATTTGGTTTGTTTGAAAAACTTTAGGTATATTCAATGATTTCCTTTTGTTGATAAATCAATAGAAATTCCACTTGAGCTAACTAGGGATTAAAAAATTAACTAGTTAAATATTAAATTACAGAGGGTCTTGGAAGTGCAGTTGACTTTGGGCACTACTAAATCTGAGGGTACAGATGTCAGCTCTCTGTCTCAGTCTTTATGTACACAGCAGCTTCAGCATGGAAGCTGAGGTGGCCGTTGGCAGCTCAGGGGTGCTAGCAATCAGCTCGGGACTTGGCAGAAAAAAAAATCGCTGCTTCCATCCCAGCACCTGGGTTACCTGCCTACTACAAGCCAATCAGTGTGGCCAAAGGGAATAAGGTTTTCTGATTGGCCAGACTGAGGTCAAATGTTCCTCACATTTTGTGCATAAAAGGCGAGGTAGAGGGTTAGTGAGTGAACCCAGAACACACAAGTATTTGTGATTCCCTTACAGGAAAGAAAACTTCTGTTAAACAGAAGAGAGGAGAGCGGGGAAAGGATGGACAGATAGAGCCACCAATGCCTTTAACACGAAAGTCACATTTGAGGTTGTTGAATTTGTTAGCAGGCTTTGCGGCCCTGAGAGGGGTAACCACGTCTAGAGGGTTGTTGGTGATGAGGAACGACCTTCATAGTTATTAGAATTCCATCTGGTGGGACCCAGAGGATATGGGTCAGTGGGTGGGAGCGTGCCTTGCATGTGTGAGGCTCTGGGCCAAATGTGCTGTTTGCATGGCAAGCGAGATCCCTGTCACCTCCACTGCCACCACCACCTAATCCAAAGGGTTACTAACTCTCTTGATATATTTCAGTATGATTTTTTTTTGGGGGGGTCACACTCAGCAGTGCTCAGGGTTTACTCCTGGCTCTGCAGTAAGGAATTATTCCTGGCAGTGCTTGGGGGACCATATGGGATGCTGGGAATCAAATTCAGGTTAGCTGCATGCAAGGCAATTGCTCTACCCGCTGTACTATCGCTCTGACCCCCAGTCTGATTTCTATCTCAGTTTAAGACAAAGGAAAAACACAAGAGCACTTGGCCGTGGGACTGTAAATTTTAGAATTCAAAGTTTTATTAGCTTTAATACAAGGTTTATTAGCTTTTTTAAAATATATTTGCTTAGGAGTGGCAGACTCGGGTTTGATTCCAGGACCAAATATGGTCTCAGGCCAAACTCTGCGGGAAGTGATCCCCGAGCACAGAGCCAGGTGTATGCTCTGAGCACCTATGGATGTAGCCCAAAAGACAAACATATTGTCTAGAGGGGCTCTTGAGACAAATGTGATGGAGGAAATACAAGGCAAGATCATATGGTCCTGGGTTGCTTTGGTCAATGCCCCTTAGACAAAGACCCTGGAGAAGCCCCTATGGTGAAACACAGCTGGTTACTGCTCATTGTTGCTGTGGAATGGGAAGTGCCTCAGGTATTGGAAAAGACTGAAATGATTTGAGACTGGTCTAGCTAATTTGGACTTGGGGTTGAGGAATCAGGGGTAATATGTGATTGGATACCTTAGAAATTCAATTTTTTTCTTTTGGGGCATCCAGTGGTGCTCAGGGTTCACTCCTGGCTGTCTCTGGCAACCATATAGGATGGCAGGAACCGAATCCAAGTCAGCTGTGTGTAAGACAAGTGCCCTTCTGGCTGTGCTATCGCTCCAGCCTCCACCCTAGGAATTGCTCCCTACAGGACAAGTGTATTACAATGGGCAAAGTGCTGCCATCATCAGAAAGGGCTACTGTTTGTATTGGGGATTTTGAGGTTACACAATGTTCATATTTTGTCTGACTATGGAGTGGCCTTGTTTTTGTCATGATCAATCAGAGTCACAGAATTACCTTGTTTAATGTTGAGGTTCCATGAAATTGTTTATGTCCAATAGACTGCCTTAATCCTCGCAGATAATCCCAGGGACCCTCCTGAATATCAGGGACTTTCCCCCCTTCTTTTTTTCAAATATAGTTCACCAAATAGACAATAACTTTAGACAATACCTACACTCATGTTTCAGCTGCTGATCCCTAACAATATCTCTGTTGGATAGACCCTTAGTACCGTTCACTATTCTCTCTCTCTCTCTCTCTCTCTCTCTCTCTCTCTCTCTCTCTCTCTCTCTCTCTCTCTTCTCTCTGTGTGTATGTGTGTGTGTGTGTGCATGTGTGTGCAGGGATAGCATACCCAGCAGTGATCAGTGTTTACTCCTGACTCTGTGCTTTGGCATTACTCCTGGTGGGATTCAGGGGACATTGAGATGCCCTGGATCAAACCCGTGAGGCACGTGCCTTACACACTCTACTCTGGTCTCTCCCATCCACTATTTTCACACTGTCTTCAGAATTTATATTTTGTTATTTACTTATTTATTTAGACTTTTTGGGGTCACACCCAGCAGTGCTCAAGACTTTCTCCTGGCTCTGCACTCAGGAATTACTTACGGCATTGCTCAGGGGACCATATGGGATGCCAGGGAGTGAACCCAGGTCAGCCACCTACAAGGCAAACGCCCTCTCTGCTGTATTATCGCCCCAGCATTTATATTTTGGATCATTGGTGTTAGAGAAATTATAAGAATGAATTTTGTTCTGGTACATTTTATTTTAATTTAATTTTTAATTAAAGCATTACATTTTACTTTTTTGGGGGGGTCACACCCAGCAATGCACAGGGGTTACTCCTGGCTCTGCGCTCAGAAATTACCCCTAGCGGTGCTCAGGGGACCATATGGGATGCTGGGAATCGAACCCGGGTCAGCCGCATGCAAGGCAAACGCCCTACCCACTGTGCTATTGCTCCAGCCCTGAAAGCATTACATTTTAGATATAACAAAATAGGTCACATTCTGAAGCTTAAACAACAAACTCATCTCTCATAATTCTGGAGGCCAAGACATCTAAGATGAAGGACTGGCTCGATTCTCATGAGTTCTCCTCTTCCTTGCTTGCAGACAGCCTTCCTGAGGCAGGTGTCTCACCTGGTGGAGGAAAAGAGAAAGGTGAAATGCTCTGAGGAATTTTCTTACAAGGACACTAATCTTATAATCTCAAAGATTTTATACATAAATCTTACATATTCTTATTGTAAATATTTAACTTATCTAAGCAAATATCATACACATAACACATTTTATGAATATAGACACATTTCTATATATGTGTGCACATTTTGTAAATGCCACTACATATAACACTTTTTTTTTTTTTTGCATTTTGGGTCAAACCCAGCATTGCTCCATTGCTCAGGGGTTACTCCTGGCTCTGCACTCAGCAATTACTCCTGGTGGTGCTTGGGGGACCATATGAGATGCTGGGGCTCAAACCCGGATTGGCCATGTGCCAGGCAAATGCCCTACCCACTGTGCTATCACTCTGGCCCTATAACACTTTTTTAGACCAACATTAAGCCCCTATCTTAGGTAACAGATGTGCTAGGACAGGTGAACAACAACTAACCCGATATCAACTTTTATATTATCTGAAAATCATCTAAAATATGTTTGTAAACCCTATTAAAAAATAAGGTTTTTTGTTTTTGTTTTTGTTTTGTATTTTATAATACCCCTTGTTTATGAGTTTTATTGTTTAGGCAGGTATTAAGTGACACTATAGATTTTTTGTTGTTGTTGTTGTTTTTTTTTTGCTAGCCATATAAACATTATCTTCTTGTTGCCTTACTCCCAGCTAAGAATCACAGAGAGGCATATTTAACAGATTTAGTCACTTATCTCCTGCTGGCACATATAAGTCATCCTTCAACTTCAACGTAGCCTTAGCTGTCTTCGGACAAGTCCCATATACAATGCAGTCCCATTGGACCTGTGGAGAAAAAAAGGGCTCGAGGCCTCCCAATCATGGCCATGGATAGCCCTGGTGGTCCCAGAACCTCTAGGAAGCCCCCTAAATTAAAAAAAGCGGGGCTGGAGAGATAGCACAGCGGGTAGGATGTTTGCATTGCATGCGGCCGACCTGGTTTCGATTCCCAGCATCCTATATGGTCCCCTGAGCACCGCCAGAAGTAACTCCTGAGTGCAGAGCCAGGAGTAACCCCTATGCATCGCCAGGTGTGACCCCCCAAAAAAATTTTAAAAAAAGCAAAATCAAGTACAGTTACGTTGGGAATTAGGCCTTCAATGTAAGAATTTGGGGGATTGGGAGGATTCTGTTCATAGCATAATGCTCCTTAAAAGCATCACTTGAGAGCAGCATGGTTTTCTGGATTTTTGGGAGCCCACACAGCAGAGTCAAAGAGCACCGATTACACATCAAATCAGCTGCACTTAGCCCTGACTTGTATATCCTTGGGAGCCTCATTAAACTCGGTGGAGCCTGTTTCTCTCTTCGTCCAGCGCATCCCCAGGGCCTGATCTAGTGTAGGGGAAAGTGTTGCGCTCATTAAAAACAACTCATCATAAGCTCAGATAATAGGAAGACGCTCTCCAAACTGCCAAGGACAATATAAGTGTTATCATAAAAAATAACAATGTGTTTTATGGAAGTCAGTGGGAGAAAATTAGAGAATCATGTGCTGGCTTTGCATTTGCCTACCTTAGTGAAGGGTCCTTACCGTCTTCTGCAAGGCAGACAGTTGTGGCCAAAGGCGAATTACAAAGTCCAGCACAACGGCAAAGATAGTTCCAGGATGATTTATGGTTTTTTACAACACTCAGGGTACTGAAAGAGAAAGAGAAGAGACAAAAAGGGAGAGGGTGATGTTCCCAGTGGTTTTCAGCTTACCTGTGCTGAAAGTGGAGGGGGCTTTGGAGACAGCGTCCAAATTCATAACAAGTAAGAGCTTCAAGAATCCCAAGCAGTTGATGGAGCATTTCTTCTTAAAAAGTGTTTCTCCCCCCATTTTGGTGTGGTAGGAATAAATGCAGGGACTGTCAAAATGTGGGCCATTGAGTCCACCTCTACCAAAGTGGGGGTTTATTGGTGACCCTTCTGCCTTCTTTGCTGTCTGTGATGTGCTTCCCCCTTTAGGGGTTCTTTTGGTTCTCATCTTAGCCCTCAGCTCTTGGCAACCTTCTCTGGTGTCTTGTTTTTTCTTTTTGGGTCACACCTGGTGGTATACAGG